>NW_025536932.1:37500-45749 GCF_020615455.1 Coregonus clupeaformis
CCCAGTCTGCTCCAGCCCAGGTCAACCTACCAGCCTCCCAGTCTGCTCCAGCCCAGGTCAGCCAACCAGCCTCCCAGTGTGCTCCAGCCCAGGTTAGCCTACCAGCCTCCCAGTCTGCTCCAGACCAGGTCAACCTACCAACCTCACAGTCTGCTCCAGCCCAGGTCAGAATACCAGCCTCCCAGTCTGCTCCAGACCAGGTCAACCTACCAGCCTCACAGTCTGCTCCAGCCCAAGTCAGAATACCAGCCTCACAGTCTGCTCCAGCCTCCCAGTCTGCTCCACCCAGACAATCACCCACAACTGCAATCCTTATCGATTCAAATGGGAAGTTCTTGGTCCAGGAAAGATTATTCCCTAGACACCAGGTGTATAAGTTCTGGTGTCCTACAACTGAGAGTGCAATGAAGCTACACAGTCAGACCAATATTGACACCCCTGACAACATCATCATCCACACTGGCATAAACAACCTTCGTGCTAAAGGTGAAAATGTATCTGGGGCAGTGAGAAGAGTGGCAGAACGGGCACAAGCTATGTTCCCGACACCAATATACAGTTGAAGTCAGAAGTTAACATACAGTTAGGTTGAGTCATTAAAACTTGTTTTTCAACCACTCCACAAATGTCTTGTTAACAAACTATAGTTTTGGCAAGTCGGTTAGGACATCTACTTTGTGCATGACACAAGTAATTTTTCCAACAATTGTTTACAGACAATTTCACTTATAATTCACTGTATCACAATTCCAGTCGGTCACTAAATTGAATGTCCCTTTAAACAGCTTGGAAAATTCCAGAAAATGATGTCATGGCTTTAGAAGCTTCTGATAGGCTAATTGACATCATTTGAGTAAATTGGAGGTGAACCTGTGGATGTATTTCAAGACCTACCTTCAAACTCATTGCCTCTTTGCTTGATACATTGGGAAAATCAAAAGAAATCAGTCAAGATCTCAAAAAAATAATTGTAGACCTCCACAAGTCTGATTCATCCTTGGGAGAAATTTCCGCATGAAGGTACCTGTAACGATCCCGGCAGTCTGAGTCGGGTCCTGTCTGTGGACTAGTTTTTCTGCTCGTGATCTCCAGTTTCCCGAGGGTTCTGGAACGCTCCGGGGAGCTCTCTTGATTTCCGCACCTGCATCCCATCAGCAATCTGCACACCTGGTCCTGATCATCACCCTTCTTAGGCTCTGGCCTAACATCCATTCCCTGCCGGATCGTTAGCCATGAACAGTAGGTTTACCAGAGTATCAGTCTTAGAGCGTCTAGCGTTAGTTTTGTTGTTTTGCACCTTGTTGGTTTTGTTGTTTACTTACCTCCGTTTTGTTCCATCTGCAGTCACTCATCCGGGACCTTCATCCAACCTCTGCCTGGTGGTGGCGGCTGCCCGAGCCATGATGGGATCAACCACTGCACCCCCAACAACTAATCAACGCCCGCCCGCTCTGTTCCCTGGATTATTCAGCATCACTCTTGAATTTGTAAATAAACACTCACCTTCGTTTCAACTTACCTTGTCCTGGTCTGCTTCTGGGTTCTGGCTTTGTAACTCGTGACAGTACCATGTTCATCTGTACAAACAATAGTATGAAAGTATAAACACCATGGGACCACGCAGCCGTCATACCGCTCAGGAAGGAGACGCGTTCTGTCTCCTAGAGATTAATGTACTTTGGTGCGAAAAGTGCAAATCAATCCCAGAACAACAGCAAAGGACCTTGTGAAGATGCTGGAGGAAAACAGTACAAAAGTATCTATATCCACAGTAAAACAAGTCTTATATCGACACAACCTGAAAGGCCACTCGGCAAGGAAGACGCCACTGCTCCAAAACCGCCAGAAAAAAGCCAGACTAGGGTTTGCAACTGCACATGGGGACAAAGATCGTACTTTTTGGAGAAATGTCCTCTGGTCTGATGAAACAAAAATAGAACTGTTTGGCCATAATGACAATCGTTATGTTTGGAGGAAAAAGGGGGTGACATGCAAGCTGAAGAACACCATCCCAACCGTGAAGCACGGGGGTGGCAGCATCATGCTGTGGGGGTGCTTTGCTGCAGGAGGGACTGGTGCACTTCACAAAATAGATGGCATCATGAGAAAGGAAAATGATGTGGATATATTGAAGCAACATCTAAAGACATCAGTCAGGACGTTAAAGCTTGGTCGCAAAATGGGTCTTCCAAATGGACAATGACCCCAAGCATACTTCCAAAGTTGTGGCAAAATGGCTTAAGGACAACAAAGTGAAGGTATTGGAGTGGCCATCACAAAGCCCTGACCTCAATCCTATAGAAAATGTGTGGGCAGGTTGAAAAAGTGTGTGCGAGCAGGAGGAATGGGCCAAAATTCACCAAACTTATTGTGGGAAGCTTGTGGAAGGCTACCCGAAACGTTTGACCCAAGTTAAACAATTTAAAGGCAATGCTACCAAATACTAATTGAGTGTATGTAAACTTCTGACCCACTGGGAATGTGATGAAAGAAATAAAAGCTGAAATAAATCATTCTCTCTATTATTATTCTGACATTTCACATTCTTAAAAGAAAGTGGTGATCTCTAACTGACCTAAGAGAGGGAATTTTTACTAGGATTAAATGTCAGGAATTGTAAAAAAAAAAAAAAAAACTGAGTTGAAATGTATTTGGCTAAGGTGTATGTAAACTTCCGACTTCAACTGTTGTTGTGTTCACCCTCCTACCAAGAAAATACTTCCCAGGACAGTTGATTGACAAAATAAATAAACAGATCACTGTGGACTGTGCCGCACTGCTCAACGTTAGAATGGCTCACCATCCCACTCTGACATATGAACACTTATACGATAATATACATCTTGATCAGGACAGTGTCAGAACTTTTGCTAAGGACCTTAAGGATACAACACTTGGCAGGGACACACACACATCACCCCAGCCCAGCAGAGGCCCCCCCGCTCCACTTTCTGAAACAACAGTACCCCCACCATCCCCAGGAGAGAAGAGCCAGACACGGCTTATGACAGCACAGCTCTACAAGACCGGGCCCAACACAGCACAGATTTACCAGACCAGACCCGCCTCAGGACAGCACGACAAGACCCGTCCCATCACAACACAGCTCTACTAGATCCGGCCCATCACAACACAGCTTTACTAGACCCGGCCCATCACAACACAGCTCTACTTGACCCGGCCCATCACAACACAGCACTACTAGACCCGGCCCATCACAACACAACACAACACCACTAGACCCGGCCCATCACAGCACAGCACTGACCACTACTCTAGGGTCGGGCAGAACACTGCCCTTCAGAGAAGTGCACCACATGATGCAGTCCACAACATGTATCATTCAGATCATCAGCCTACATCTGCTGAGGTAACCTCTGGCAAAACACACCTAGAACTATCAGAGATTGGAGAGGTGCGCCAACTACTGCATCCTAATATGCAGACTACTGGGATAGACAGACCCTTTAATTTACACACACTCACACGCACACACACACATGCACACACACACACACACACACAAGAAACACATACGTTCAAAGGGTTGCAGATTGCATTGCATTATTGCACTATTTAGGATTGAGGAATTATACCAAAGGTCAGATCAGATGAAAATAGCAGAAACATTCCCATGTCCAAAAATACCAACCCCATGATAGGAACCAATTAAGTTCTTGCCTAGCAACAGAGATATGTATCACTCTACCTCTTTGGTAATACATAGTCCCATATCAATACCTCCAAATACTTCAAATGTATATAGTGACTAATATGTGAATACGGTAACCTAATAATCAACATGTTCATGATATCAGTCACAATCCTTACATTAACTTACATGTTTCAAACAGTAAATTCAAAAGTTTCTACTCGAAATATATAATATAAGTGTATCCTAAGACATTACCATAACGTATTGCTGTTTTAACCATAATACAGTGAGGGAAAAAAGTATTTGATCCCCTGCTGATTTTGTAAGTTTGCCCACTGACAAATAAATGATCAGTCTATAATTTTAATGGTAGGTTTATTTGAACAGTGAGAGACAGAATAACAACAACAAAAATCCAGAAAAACACATGTCAAAAATGTTAGAAATTGATTTGCATTTTAATGAGGGAAATAAGTATTTGACCCCTCTGCAAAACGTGACTTAGTACTTGGTGGCAAAACCCTTGTTGGCAATCACAGAGGTCAGACGTTTCTTGTAGTTGGCCACCAGGTTTGCACACATCTCAGGAGGGATTTTGTCCCACTCCTCTTTGTAGATCTTCTCCAAGGTCATTAGGTTTCTGAGGCTGACATTTGGCAACTCTCGAACCTTCAGCCCCCCTCCACAGATTTTCTACAGGATTAAGGTCTGAGACTGGCTAGGCAACTCAGGACCTTAATGTGCTTCTTCTTGAGCCACTCCCTTTGTTGCCATGGCCGTGTGTTTTGGGTCATTGTCATGCTGGAATACCCATCCACGACCCATTTTTAATGCCCTGGCTGAGGGAAGGAGGTTCTCACCCAAGATTTGACGGTACATGGCCCGTCCATTGTCCCTTTAATGCGATGAAGTTGTCCTGTCCCCTTAGCAGAAAAAACACCCCCCAAGCATAATGTTTCCACCTCCATGTTTGATGGTGGAGATGGTGTTCTTGGGGTCATAAGCAGCATTCCTCTCTCCTCCAAACACGGCGAGTTGAGTTGATGCCAAAGAGCTTCGATTTTGTCTCATCTGACCACAACACTTTCACCCAGTTCTCCTCTGAATCATTCAGATGTTCATTGTCAAACTTCAGATGGGCCTGTATATGTGCTTTCTTGAGTAGGGGGACCTTGCGGGCGCTGCAGGAATTCAGTTCTTCACAGCGTAGTGTGTTACCAATTATTTTCTTGGTGACTATGGTCCCAGCTGCCTTGAGATCATTGACAAGATCCTCCCGTGTAGTTCTGGGCTGATTCCTCACCATTCTCATGATCATTGCAACTCCACAAGGTGAGATCTTGCATGGAGCCCCAGGCCGAGGGATATTGACAGTTATTTCCGTGTTTCTTCCATTTTTCTGAATAATTCGCACCAACTGTTCTCTACCTTCTCACCAAGTTGCTTGGCGATGGTCTTGTGCCATTTGGAATCTGATTGATTAATTGCTTCTGTGGACAGGTGTTTTTTATACAGGTAACAAGCTGAGATTAGGAGCACTCCCTTTAAGAGTGTGCTCTAATCTAGCTCATTCCTGTATAAAAGACACCTGGGAGCCAGAAATCTTTCTGATTGAGAGGGGGTCAAATACTTATTTCCTCATTAAAATGCAAATCAATTTTATAACATTTCTGACATGCGTTTTCTGTTTTTTGTTGTTATTCTGTCTCTCACTGTTCAAATAACCATACCATTAAAATTATAGACTGATCATTTCTTTGTCAGTGGGCAAACATACAAAATCAGCAGGGGATCAAATACTTTTTTCCCTCACTGTATTTAAGACAGTTATCTCGCATTTTTACAAGCAATACCCTTCCTGCTGAAAATAGTTTCAACATCTTTAGTTACTAATATATACTAATGATTGACTTTAATCACTCAGTCATCTTATAAATTATAACCAAAACCAAATGACATCTCAACCAAATTTAGAATGACAATTCTGCGTTGATTCACCTGGTCCTTATCAATCAAAGTTAAAATCCTCAACTTTGCACCCATTACAACTGTCAGAATGTACACTTCTATTAACATACAGTATAAATATCCATAATTGTATTGTGAACTTCCTCATCCTGAGAATAAATACAGATCATCCTCTCAATGCATTCTAGTACTATTAATTTAGCAGTGTATATACCTCACACCCAAATTTGCAAATTTTTATATAAATCCAAATGTAATATTGACACACCTAACCAACCCCTTCCTTCCCCGGCACTTACATCTTCTGGCATCTCTTCATTATGTTCTTCAGACCGCTTCATAGTTCAAAATGAATTCCCCATGACAATGTCCCAACAATGTCTCATCAGAGTCACCACCATCTCTACACCCCATTGTGTCTTGTCCATTTGCCAACCATTATACCAACAACATCAGAAATGTTGTATTTGAACAGATCTTTCTCCATTCTCACTAATGGTGGACTTCTGTCCCACTCCCTCGAGATAAAAACATGAGAGGAAATCCTTTGAAAGCTTCGATTGGCTGTTGTAGACCGGTTGCAGGTAGAAGTGGTGTTGTACAGGAACGCTTCAACGCCTCTGATGTTCATCTTCAGCCGGTTCAGAGGTTGTTGTATTTTTTAGGTTCACACCATTATAGGCCAAATTGTCCCTGCTATGCATCAAGACAGCATCTGTATTTACCTCAATAGAAGACAGAACATAACAGTTTAATTGAGTTCCTTCCTAATCCAAGAAATCCATATAGCATTGACTATATGACAAATTATTATATTTGACCAAATTATTCTTAATGCCAATTTCTAATATACTTCCCAATTTCTGTTAGGGAAACCCTCCACAGACAGAGAAATGAATGGTGTAAAAGTCAGGTGATTCTTGAAATTCTGGAAGATCTTGAAGTTCTTGAGGTCTGTCTTCTCCTTGAGGGAATCAGCCAGAAAGACGTAGCTCATCAGTAGCATTCCCCTTGCCATCGTCTCCCATCATCTGATCCTTGTCAGGCTCCAGCATCCTCTAGCTCCCTCATCTCTAGGTTGTGCGGTTTCTATCCTAGTACTCTGTTGCATCGGTTTAGATGATACCAGGTCGATCTCCCCTCTGTCCATACAACCGTTGGTGTAGACTGGGTGACGATGTATGGTCCTTTTAGATCGAAACCTTCTTCCGTCACTATGGTCTAGGATCATGCAGAGTCCTTCTCTATTTATCAACATCGCTCTGTGGAGTGTGTCCTTCTTTCAGCATACCAATAGGGAAGTTGAGAGTCCCTGCTGCAAAGAAACAAAAGAAAACAATGCTCTGCAGTGGCGGTGCCATCTTCCTGTGGGGAGAAGCCTTCACCTGTGGGAAGAAAGTCTCAACAACATTGTTAGGTGTGATACCGTATGCTACTATACCCGGTCTTCTTATCAGTCAGGAGAAGCCTTGATATTAGGAAGTGCAAATTTTTGCATCTTGTTATAGGTCACTAGTTTCATAGACAGGCCTCCTCTACATCCTGCCTTATACCACAAATACATTTTCACCTAAAACATTTAATCTATCCCATAACACATTAATTACTACTGCTCATATTCTTAATACAATGTGCATATTTACTAAAAATCCTCATGCGAGCAGTACTTCCCTCCTTTGTACACATGACTCACATCGTGATTCATGCGTAAAAAAAAAAAAAAAAAACTTGCCTGTTAAACCAAAATAATAAATGAAATTAAAATGACAACATTTGACAATACCTTAACTCAATTGTATCCCATAAAGTAATTCAAGTAATATCAAACTTGACTAGCGCCAGGTGTTCCTCATTCAGGACTAGCTCTCTCACTCTGACCTTATTATGGTCAGAATCATAGATATGACTATTGCCAAATTATAAACTTCTTCATAATTATCAGCATTATAAATTACCTCAACTCGGTATAATAAATCACCTTAAATCCCTCATCCCATGCTCCTTGGCTTTCCAGTGTGACCAAGTGATCAATTCACACTAGAAAGTCAGCACAGAGTTCAGAGGGTCATTGAAACCCTTCAAAGAAGTGTTCCATTCTATAGTATAGACTAATCATTAACAACAGTCGAAAATGTCATAATTTTTTTTTTTATCCCAAGTGTACAGTAAGTCAAAAATTACATTTATTCTCAAAAGAAATCACGCGTTTACCCAAAACTCACTCATAAAAGAAAAAAACCTCAGAAAGTTCCATGTGTGTTCCTTTAAGACTTATCATCTCTGACCCGTTAAAACCCCCTACAATCAAAATAAAAAACCCTATATAACCATTATAATAGGTGGGTTGTGTGTGGTTATCTGAAAAAACATATTGGAAAACAACAAACAAAAATGTCCGGACCTTATTTAATTCAGTAGCTCCCGCTTATGACCTAATTATAAGACTGCCAAATTTTATTAACTGCTCCACCTAGCCACACATACTTTTTGAAACATCCCACTGAGAGATAATGAAATAAGAGAAAGTACACATTTCGTTAACATTCAATTATAATCAGCAATACAAAAATATTAATTTTCACACAAAACATGATGCCAGATATACCCTGTCCTACCTCCCATCAAT
>NW_025536933.1:0-45739 GCF_020615455.1 Coregonus clupeaformis
GTCGGAGGTAAGGCTAACATACCATTATTACCTTGTTGTACTTGAAAAGTACTCCATGTAAGTCGCCACTCCAGTCCTGCAAATGTTATGGGCGTCAAGATGCTTGCTTGGCAGTCGGCTCCCCCTGATTAGGCTCATACCTGGCTCGAACTTGGGACCTCTGCTTTGCTAAAACACGTGACCGCCCTTTTTCCAGTTACAGTGTAGTATAACTGCAGTTCAACTACAGTACACTGCAGTTATTCTGCAATTACTGCATCCAAAATACCACAGTCCCACTGCAGTTACTGCACTTTTACTGCAGTTTCAAAACTGCAATCTTTTTTTGTAAGAGGTGTCTTTATATCGGACGACCCCTTACAAAAAAAAGATACATAATCCACCGCCTTTGATTGCATTTCAAGGTAATTGTGAGAAGTCAGTTTACCAGTTCTATTCAATGGTCGTTGCATTTGCAATATAATTATTTCACTAAAATAAACGTATTAATGTTTTTTTTTGCAGCCTTAAGCCGATGTCACACGAAACAATCTGGACGCGATTTATGTTGCTTGGAACAAAGTTGCATCTGGGTTGCTCACTGTGTCACCCCAAATTAGTTGCATTGCATCACAAGAGATAGAAATCCATCTATTTCAGCAAATTAATGTATGCAATGTCCAATCGTCAGCAAAAAAAAGGTTTACATGACTCGTCATATCGTTCTGTTCGGAACTCTGCCCAGTTGTCATGTCAACACAGCTGTTGCAAACCATGACACAATTCCAAATAGGAAATGTATAAAACATTCTAGACACCATGGCTAGTCATGGTTTATGTGCATAGTCTGGCAGTCAATACATTTAATTTTAAACGTGAACCCAGACCTTTCTCTGTCCAGTTTTAACTGACATTGTCCAGCATGAATTGCACTAGCTTGGTTAGATTTGACACAAGGCCAGTGCTCTTGCATTTGGTCTATTTTGATGCTGTTACAATTAGCAAATGTTTGTATAAACAAATCATTTATGAAACCATGATGTGATGTATGACAAGATTGGATGTATGCAATTGCGTTTGAATTGCTTTGTGTAGAGGCAAAGTTGCTTGAGATGATGTTACTTGCAACTTCCATCTGCAACAGAAATTGTGTCCAAATTGCTTAACTCACAAGATTGTAGTAGTGGCATCCTAATGAATTGTGTCCAATGCTTTTTTACAGAGACTACTTGCACATGTAGCGTTACTGAAACAGGAACCTGGAGCCTCTTTCTCCCTGGATGAAAACAGTCCTGAGCCCTGCACTTACTCCACGAGTGAACAGTTCTGTAACTCAGACATGACCTATGACATCTCTTGTCCTTCAAGTCCAACAACCCAGGTCTTTACGGAACAGTGGTTGGTGTTTGACTTTGACACAAGGCCAGTGCTCTTGCAGAAACTCAAGATTGGCGTTGAAAAGAGCCTTCCATTCATCTAGTGGCGCCACCACAAGGCGAAATCCATCCATCTTTAAATCAAGAACGCTGGCATCAGGGGAACAGGGACATCATCCCATGCTTGGAGAAGACAGAGGCACAGGAAAAGCTGCTTACGGAATCCGCGCATCAGATTAGCATGCTGTATAAACCACTTGATGACTGCAACTTACGCCCATGAATCACCAGAACTACAAAGAGAGAATGCACAGCTTCCTGTACACAGAGGAGCAGGCAGAAGATCAGGTGGTTTCAAGGTAATGATAGCAATTAGAGTATTTATTGAATACTATATAGTAAAACATCTACATTGGTAAATATACATGAGTTAAAATGGCAATCAACCTACCTAAATCTTTCCACATTCTATACAATTTTAAGACTCAATGTTCGAGCGACCATCACCTTGTCGGTCAACCTAGAGGCCACTGTAGGCGACCCTCAGTTTGGGATGAAGATAGCTCCTTTGGGGGGAACTATTCTGTGCCGTCTCAGTTCCTTATAATCTCACCCCAGACACCCCCAGAGGGTTTGATGCTGAGGCAGAAGCATCCAGTCAGCTCTCCTAGCACCAGTATCTTCAGATAATCAAAGTCACAAGGTCTCCGAAGCCATCATCCTCAGAGACGCCACCAGTGAGAATAAAAATGCACTTGCAGCTGTCTAAAAAGATGCTGCTCTGACCTGAAGCTCCAAAGAAATGAAACATGTGAAATGGAAGTCCAGTTCCAGCTGAATCGTCTGAAGTTCTGTGGGATGCACAAAGCCATAATCTCCTTCCAGACACAGAGAGAGTGTTGCCAGACTTCAGGAACTGCAGTGTCCCTGTGAGCAAAACACAGCAAAATTACAACCTCCAATGCAAGGCAGCAAGCAGCTATGGAATTTATCGGTGGAGATACTGATGGAGGAGGGCGTGGCACCACTCCTCATTTATGGACCATTTGGAACTGGGAAAGCCCTTACTCTCTCACGGCAGCCAAGGAGCTGCTACGGCGGCCTCACACCAAAGTACTGATCTGCACCCTTACAAACAGGTAGGAGACAGAGGAATTGATGTAAGTCGCTCTGGATAATTATAATGTCCGGTTATTCAATGGGTTGACTATACAGTATGTGGCCTCAGGAAATGTTCAATAATTATGTTTATAATCGTAGCAAGTATATATAACTAGAGCCTGTAGTAGTACAGTAGAAGTTATGAAATTTATTTTTATTTTTTATAGTTGGAACATGCTATCGTTATTAACCTGGTGAATTATTATTGTTGGTACAAAAGTACATTGTAAGTGAAGCCATAGAAGAGATTACACTCATTATTTTCTTCAGTTCTGCAGATTTGTATGTGAAGGGTCATTTCCATGAGTGTGTCAACTCTGGAGAAGAAATCAAACTTCTTAAATAAAGGCAGAAGAATCATCCGTACAATCTACTGATGAGATCACCTTACAGTACTGTCCTCGTTCAGCGGCCAATTGTTCTCCCTCCCTGACAAAGATACAGTGGACTCCTGTAGGGTGGTCATAACAACCACTGCAATGGCAAGGCACTTCCATGACCGAAGCTCCCTGACGGCTGCTTCACCCACATCCTGATTGGCGAAGCATCCCAGATGCTTGAATGCGAAACTCTGATGGCCCTTGGTCTGGCTGGGCCGTAACTCAGTGGTTCTAGCTGGAGATCACATGCAGATGGGGCCAAAGCTCTTTTCAGTGTGATGACCAACGCTCCAATCACACCTTGCTGAACCGTCTGTTCCACTACTATCAAGCCCAGGAAGTAGTGCAGCTTTGAAAAGCAGAATCATTTTCAACGAGAACTATCGCTCCACAAAGAGATAGTAGAATTTGTGTCCACTAACTTCTACGTTGGCAAGTCTGATGCCATCAAGGCTGTGTAATGTTCCAGCTCATCGAACTGCCACCCCCCTGAGGTTCCACCATGTCAGAGGAGAATCTCACTTGGACAACACATCCATGTCGTGGTTTAACCGTAAAGAGGTTGCATCCGTGGTTGAAATAGTGCAAAATCTGCTCCAGAGATTGGCCACCCGCATGGGGAAATCAGGATCAAAGCTCAATTTGTGTCCTGTCTGAAGGATGCCAGGTATTTTTGGCTTTTGAACATACCACCATTTTTTATCATGTATTTCTTGAGCAAAGATAATCTATTGACAATATTGTATTTGAAGTCTTACATGTTGTAATTGTATTTTTTGTGACATATATTGGTTCATAGGTTTCACTGATCCGGAAAGAGCTTCGGAAAAAAAGACATGGCCAAGTGACTGTGGAAAATATAGCCAATGTTCAAGGTATATTTTTGACTGTGATTTTGACTTTCATATAACCCTTTCCTTGAACATAATAATGGGTTTGTATACTACACTGCTCAAAAAAAATTAAGAACACTTAAACAACACAATGTAACTCCCAATTCAATCACACTTCTGTGAAATCAAACTGTCCACTTGGAAGCAACACTGATTGACAATACATTTCACATGCTGTTGTGCAAATGGAATAGACAACAGGTGGAAATTATAGGCAATTGCAAGACACCCCCCAATAAAAGTGGTTCTGCAGGTGGTGACGCAGACCACTTCTCCAGTTCCTATGCTTCCTGGCTGATGTTTTGGTCACTTTTGAATGCTGCCGGTGCTTTCACTCTAGTGGTAGCATGAGGCGGAGTCTACAACCCACACAAGTGGCTCAGGTAGTGCAGCTCATCCAGGATGGCACATCAATGCGAGCTGTGGCAGAAGGTTTGCTGTGTCTGTCGCGTGTGTACAGGCCATACATCCGGGAGGCGTGGAGGGGCGAGGAGGGCACAACCCAGCAGCAGGACCGCTACCTCCGCCTTTGTGCAAGGAGGAGCAGGAGGAGCACTGCCAGAGCCCTGCAAAATGACCTCCAGCAGGCCACAAATGTGCATGTGTCTGCTCAAAGCGGTCGAAACAGACTCCATGAGCGTGGTATGAGGGCTCGGCGTCCACAGGTGGGGGTTGTGCTTCGGCCCATCGCCGTGCAGGGCGTTTGGCATTTGCCAGAGAACACCAAGATTGGCAAGTTCGCCACCTGGCGCCCTGTGCTCTTCACAGATGAAAGCAGGTTCACACTGAGCCATGTGACAGGCGTGACAGAGTCTGGAGGCGCCGTGAAGAGCGTTCTGCTGCCTGCAACATCCTCCAGCATGGCCGGTTTGGCGGTGGGTCAGTCATGGTGTGGGGTGGCATTTCTTTGGGGGGCCGCACAGCCCTCCATGTGCTCGCCAGAGGTAGCCTGACTGCCATTAGGTACCGAGATGAGATCCTCAGACCCCTTGTGAGACCATATGCTGGTGCGGTTGGCCCTGGGTTCCTCTAATGCAAGACAATGCTAGACCTCATGTGGCTGGAGTGTGTCAGCAGTTCCTGCAAGAGGAAGGCATTGATGCTATGGACTGGCCCGCCCGTTCCCCAGACCTGAATCCAATTGCGCACATCATGTCTCGCTCCATCCAATAACGCCACGTTGCACCACAGACCGTCCAGGAGTTGAGGCGGATGCTTTAGTCCAGTCTGGGAGGAGATCCCTCAGGGGCCATCCGCCACCTCATCAGGAGCATGCCCAGGCGTTGTAGGGAGGTCATATGGGCGCGTGGAGGCCCACACACACTACTGAGCCTCATTTTGACTTGTTTTAAGGACATTACATCAAAGTTGGATCAGCCTGAGTGTGGTTTTTTCCACTTTAATTTTGAGGGTGACTCCAAATCCAGACCTCCATGGGTTGATACATTTGATTTCCATTGATAATTTTGGTGTGATTTTGTTGTCAGCACATTCAACTATGTAAAGAAAAAAAGTATTTAATAATATTATTTAATTCATTCAGATCTAGGATGTTGTTGTTTAAGTGTTCCCTTAATTTTTTTTGAGCAGTGTATAAAAACTTTGACATGTTGTTTTCATTTCTTAACAGGCAAACAGTTCAGGGCAATAGTATTGACAGCCGTTCAAACTCGTGACAGCCTCCTTTCCTCTGACTCACCTTGTCACCAGTTTTTCAACGATGCTCGCGTGCTGAACACGGTCATGACTAGGGCTCAATCCCAGGTTGTTGTGGTTGGAGATGCTGCTGCTCTTTTGCTACTTTCGGGAAAAGCTCAAGGATATGGAAAGCCTACATAGACCACTGCATCAGCAAACACAGTGCAGATCCGCAAGCCCTTACTGAAGATTACTTGAAACAGGAAGTAAAGAGATTTCAAGATTTTCAAAGGGGATGGGGAGGACAACAGTGATAGTGAGTCATCAATATCTGAGATACCTGACATAGATGATCCAATACTGAGAGCTTCTTGATGAGGGTAAAGATGTACGACTCACTGTAACAGCTGACGGCCTGTTGGGTATCACCCAGGGGAAGCCAATTGTCAACCCATTAGATGGACTTGAGATTAACTCAAGCCAAGAAAGCTCCCCTTTGTATCTTCAGGCATCGATAAAGAGGGGCCGAGTATCTACAAACACTGTCACTTGAATTTGGAGAGGTTTGACTCAGCTACGCCATACCTCTTGAAGAGCCCTCCCCTCTGCATTTCTATCAAAGGTAGAAAGAATCTTGGTCGTTCTTTTCCTGGAGATCAGGTTATTGTGGAGATCTTGGACAATGAGTGCCATCCCCCAAATGGGAAAGTGTTAGATGTGCTGAAGGTTAAAAATGCCTCCATGTTGTTTGTCTGTACCATTGATAACCATGACACCCAGGTGATGACACCCATCAACAACTGCATCTCCAAAATTTACACCCCATTTTGGAGGGACAAGCCAAACTACATTGCAGTGCGAAAACTGGAGGATCTGAGATTTGAAGAGTTTGTGAAGATAAATGAGGAATCCAAAAGAAACAATCTCTTTGTTGTCAAAGTCTTGAAGTGGCGAGAGCAATTTCGAGTACCCTTTAGGAGTTGTCGTAAAGTCCTTCCCAAAGTGACATCTTTAAGATAGTGGACTAGAAGTATTGGACATAGAGTATCAACTGACAAGGGCCCCTCCTGTTGAGAAAGACCATGAAATTGTCAAGGAACTGAACACAGATACGCAAAGTCGAATGGATTATCGAAAATTCACAACCTTTACAATTGACCCAGCACATTCCAAGGATCTTGATGATGCAATCAGTGTAAGAGATTTAGATGAACAATATGAGATTGGAGTTCACATTGCTGATGTTGCAAGCCTTGTGACCAAGGACAGCCCATTGGACAAAAATGCACAACAGAATGGAACTGCTTTTTATCCCCCTGGAAAAGAGCCTGTTTATATGTTCCCACATTGTCTGAGCACCAAGGATTTCAGTCTACTCCCTGGATATGAGCGAAATGCCATATCATTGATGGTGGAAATTGACAAGAAAGCGGACCGCATCAAGACAAGTAAGTTTAGCCTATCTGTAATAAAGTCAGATAGAAAGTTGTCATATGAGGAAGCTGAAAACATCATCCAAAACTCTGCTGATAATGGCCAACGATATGACACTTTGGAGGGCTGCCTCGCTAAAGCATGTCACTTCTCTGAGGTTCACAGAAAGGACAGGAAACTGGAAGACTGGTGCTATAAGTCACCTGATGATGATGTAATCGTTGGTAGAAGACGGTCTCATAAGATGGTGGAAGAGCTCATGGTTATGTTTAACCACGCTGTCACTGAACTGTTGCTCAAAGATGCAAAGACAGTTAGCTGCACCCCCAGTCAGATGCCAAGACAAGCCAAACACAGAGAAGCTTTGTCAACTAAAAAGAAAAAATACAGTTCTTTGATTCCCCTGTCCATTCATTTCTGCCACTGCATTGATCAGATTAGTAGCGTTGATGATAACCAGAGGGATGCGGTTTCTAAGCCTTACCCAGGTTTGACCAATCAGATGCTTCGCCGGGAGCAGAGAAGAAAGCCCATCGGGGTCAAGTTGTCCAGCCATCTGAGACATTCTCTCTGTTAACATCCATTGTGAGGAGTCTTGAGTCAGCACTGCTAGACAAAGGATATCCCTAGAATTGTGGACCTGATAACAACTGATGACATTCATCCCCAGCTACTGCCTGTGATCCTTGAATTCAGGAAGGCGATCCGTAGAGCATATGTTCCTACGCTCTAACTCAACGTACCTATCTAAGTTGGCCACTGACCTTCAGCTTGAAAGCTACACTTGGGCTTCCTCGCCCATTCGTCGGTATCGTGGGGCGTTATTGTTCAGAGGCTCCTGCACTCAGTTCTTGAAAACAAAGCATCAGGTACACTTCTTTGGAAATTGACCAGTCCTGTCTGAGTTTTTCTGAAAGATCTGATAAGCAAAAGATGTACGGGAAGAAAGCTCGTTGCTTGAGTCTTGCAGCGCAGCTGAACAATCAAAGTGCACAGAAGGTAGCCTTTGTCATTGATGCCTCCCCATTGGAAGGAGTTTAAGGGTGTATTTTCCATTTAATCGAACCTCAATGCCAGGGCGTAATCCATATCATGTATAGGGATCTGCAGTTAACAGACCAACCAGAGTACAATGAGCATGACAACCATGTGGTTCTGAAATGGAAAGAAGAGTATACTCCTTCACAAATGAGAACATCCACGCTGAACTGCAACCACAGTTGCCTCATCCATTTGTGACATCAGTGCCAACAGACTTGTGGAAAGGGATGCTGTCAGCTCTGAATGGGAAGAACTGGGACATCGTGTTCCAATCCTTACAGACCATCAGCTCAAGTGTCAATGATAACCAACAGGTCTGCTCCAGGTCTGCTCCAATATACACCAACGATGGCCAGAACCAATCCAAATCCAGGTCATTACATTGAATTGCCTTTGAGGGTAAAGCCTGGTGAAACACTTGAGGTGCAACTGGGCACTGACACACAGCGGGGATTATTAATACCTGTGGTTCAGATGCTTGTTGTGCGTAACAAGTTTGAGATTTGCTTGGAACACTCAAAAGACCCAACTCTGTGTTTCTCCAAGTATGCACTCCATTAAATCCAAAGCAAAACATACACCACTTACTGGGACTATCAGAAGATATGGAAACCATTGTGTGAGATGGAGTCAGCCTCCAATGCTGTGCAGAAAATGACAGCATTGTCCTTGAAGATGTGCCTTTGACATGGAAACAGATACAGAAGGAGAGACAACTTGGTGATTCTTCCAGTTGCCACTTGAGAAGATGAAACAGTGGGCCATTGAGTACGGTCTCAAACACAGCTTTCTGTGTATCCGGATGAGGTACCAAAATCGAGCGGATTTGACAAACAATGGCGCTGATGATGATCAGCATGTGGACCTCACCAATATCCCATCTCTCATTTGGGTTGCTCATGGAATAACCACTGGGGTCACTGATGAGGAAGAAGCTAAAAAGCTCTTCTATGTCCAGATAGACTTCGGATTAATCACATGCCCATGGCCAAGATTCCAGAGAGGGTCTTCGGGAAAGATACTAAATTCACAGTGGAATTGATTCCAAAGCTGCTACCTGATGTGTAAGTATTTGGACTATTTAATATTCTAATACAAATGTGTTTGTAGCGTCAAAAAGAAGATAAGATGTGCAATTAAATGAATGATTTTGTGTTCTTTTCAGGCGTAAAGAGACTGCCGTCACTAACCTCACTCAGGCTAACGAACTTGTGAAGGACATTGCTCTTGGCAAGAGGACAAACTCAGGTAGATACACCTAACACATTTTACCTCAGAACACTACACAAGCCACCATCTATACCCAGCAAATTCACTCTCTGTTGAATTTTTATACATTTTTAGTTTTAACTTTGACAAATAAATTCACGGTAAATTCATGTCTCATGTCTGCTTGTAATAAGTGAGGTTGTGAGGATGTTATGAAATGATCGGGCATGAACATTTTTTGTGGTATTGTTTTACACAGCACCTGTAACTAAAGAGCTGAGACCTGCCAGGTTTGAGATCAAAGGTCATTCCTCCGTCAAGTTTCCTATTCTGAATAGCAGCCAAACCAAAGCTATTAAAGAGGCCCTCGACAACCGATTCACTCTCATTCAGGGGCCACCAGGTAAGCACTTGGATGTTTTACAAAGCCTATATTACCTTTCTCATCATGCAGTTCAGTTATAATCTTAATACATTCTAACCATTTTCTTAGGCACTGGGAAGACGGTGGTTGGAGTCCACCTTGTTTGTTGGTTCTTTCTGCAAAACCAAAAAGTCCCAAATCACATAAGGCCTAAAGCAGCTAATGGGTCTTCAAAGAGGAGTGCATTCTATATTACGGACCCTCTAATAAATCGGTGGATGTTGTAGCTGGTAAGAATCCCCCCTTCTCCTTACATTATGTTAGGTATGGCTTCATCTGCAATTGATTTCCAATGTGGGCCTGTGTCACTGTCTCTTTTTGTGAGGTCTCAGTGAGTCAGATACGTTTGCAGTCAGATAACCATACCACTGTCATAGCACCAGTACTTAACTTGGGCAGGAGCTTACCGGAACTGACTACCAGCACCTCAAATTGTCTTCTGCATGAGTTCCTGCACCTCCTATAGAATATTAGCTCAAAAGTATTGAGGAGTTCATGCACCTAAATATTTAACAGTACCGGCACCAAAATGAGTACCGGCACCTATTTCAGTCCTAAAGTCAAGCACTGCATAGCACTAAAACTTGTCTCATCATATTTGTCAAAGGTCAACTTCTGAAACTCCGGGAGGTGTTGAAGCCACTCCGAGTTTACAGTGAGCAGATGGAGATGTTGGAGTTTCCTTACCCTGGCAGCAACTTGAAGCTGTCACGCAGGTCAATCAGGAGGAGAGACCAAGAGAGAGCTCAGGTCGGCTGACTTTTGTCTAAGTGCGGGAAAGAAACTGTCCGTGTGTATTTTGGTTGGGCCGTAGAAATCGGTACTATGATGAAAGTTGAGGCTTTATATTTGCATTGCATAACTATTTGTTTTATCACCGATCATTACCCGGCATACAGAGTTATGACATGATGTCTGTTTATGCCTGTGTAAGGAAGGTTTGCTTTTTGATTGTTTTCAGTTCCATCACGTTGCATCATCTTATTCGGATGCCGGAGAACCCATTCTCCAATGACATTATTGATTTTGATGCAAGAATTCAAATGGGAAAGGATCTCACAGACAAGGAGATTGAGAGGTACTTTCATGTAAATAAATAACTACAGATGATGCTCTTTGAAGAGCATACGTTTACCTAATTCATGTATAATTCTGACATGCGTTATGATTTTTCTATCAATTTGGTGTATTTTCCCATATATCTTTTTAACTTTAAGCTACAAAGTCCTCCTAAGTCATGCTTCGGAATCATGAGTTGATGAGGCATGATGTCATCCTCTGCACTTGTACTGCGGCGTCAAATCCCAACTTCTCCAAACTGGATTTGCAACAGATTATCATTGATGAGTGTGCCATGGCAACTGAGCCTGAAGCCTTCATCCCCCTTGTGACCCATAAACCCGAACAGGTAATTGATCATCAATGACTAATTAATTTCTCAATTTGCAAGCAGGGGAAAAGGTTAAATAATAATAATAATAATATGCCATTTAGCAGACGCTTTTATCCAAAGCGACTTACAGTCATGCGTGCATAAAAAATTTTTTGTGTATGGGTGGTCCCGGGGATCGAACCCCACTACCTTGGCGTTACAAGCGCCGTGCTCTACCAGCTGAGCTACAGAGGATGTAACCGATCTTATGATTATGTATTATCCTTTCAGATTGTTTTACTCGGCGATCACAAGCAATTGCAGCCCATTACGCATTGTGATCTTTCAGCAAGGTTGGGCATGAGGAAATCTCTGTTTGAGCGTTACATGGAAAAGGCGTTGATGCTTGATACGCAGTACAGAATGGTATGAAGCATGCATTGGTTTCGAAATGTTTCCGTGTTCTATAGTAGAAGTTGTGTGGTTTTGATTGTTCTCTGACATTCCACATCTGATTGCAAACTTGCACGAACATTCTCTATTGTCTTTGTCATCATTTTCATTTTGTTCGTATAGAACTTTGGGAATTACTCACTGCAATTTTGTCTTTTCAGCATGAGCGTATTTGTGAGTTTCCCTCAAAGGAGTTCTACAAAGGTATTCTCAAGACACGAGCACCTCGGAAGGACAGCGTCCTGCTCACTCAGTCTCAACATCTGACACCCATCCTTTTTGGACATGTTGACGGAAAAGAGATCAGTCTTGTGGTCTCCACGAACGGGGAGCGAAAACTCAAAGGCCAACTTCGCAGAGGCTGAGGAATCGGTGAGCAACAACAACCAAGCAATGTTACAAAACACTGTCAATGCATAATGCCATGCTAACGGTGAAACATCAACATTTTGTTTTTTTTGTCAGGTTCGCATCGCTTCTCTGTTGATCAAGCGTGCTGGGGTGGCAGCTAGAGACATAGCTATTCTAACGCCACAATGCCCAGGTAGCCAAGGTGAATGAAATCCTGTTAAACAACCATATCCAGAATGTCAACGTGAGCACCATCCACAAAGAGTCAAGGTACAGTTATTTTGTCCATGGAGCACAAAGATACAGTATATAAAAGATACAATATATAGAAAGGGAAGGAAACTGAACTCCAGCTGAGTATTTATACTTTTTTTCTACAGGAAGTGAATGGCGTTATGTCATCTTGTCCACTGTGCGCTCTTGTCCCAAGTCGGAAATTGACACAGAGCCAACGCAAAGCATGGCTCATCAAGATGCTTGGTTTCATCATAGACCCAAACCAAGTCAATGTGGGCATCACTCGGGCTCAGGAGGGACTGTGCATTATTGGTAGAAAATGTTCCAGGTGATATTATACAGCCAATGTCTCTCTGTTCACCTTGTTGACTCATATCAGGCACCACTGTAGCACTCATATAGCCAGCTTCCCAGACAGATTTAGCCTAGTCCTGTACTAAAAACCACTTTAAATGACTAGCTTTAATCTGTGTCCAGGAAACCGGCCTTTAGAGTCTAAATTAAGGGAAATAGGTGCAATGATAGTGTGCACTGAAAAGTGAATTAACAATCAAATCAAACCAACAATGCATTTATTTTTTTAATAAAAAAGTAAAATAAAACAACAACAAAAAAGTGTTGAGAAAAAAAGAGCAGAAGTAAAATAAAATAACAGTAGGGAGGCTATATACAGGGGGGTACCGGTGCAGAGTCAATGTGCGGGGGCACCGGCTAGTTGAGGTAGTTGAGGTAATATGTACATGTGGGTAGAGTTAAAGTGATTATGCATAAATAATTAACAGAGTAGCAGCAGTGTAAAAAGATGGGGTGGGAGTGGGGGGGCTGTGCAAATAGTCTGGGTAGCCATGATTAGCTGTTCAGGAGTCTTATGGCTTGGGGGTAGAAGCTGTTGAGAAGCCTTTTGGACCTAGACTTGGGCTCCGGTATCGCTTGTGCGGTAGCAGAGAGAACAGTCTATGACTAGGGTGGCTGGAGTCTTTGACAATTTTGAGGGCCTTCCTCTGACACCGCCTGGTATAGAGGTCCTGGATGGCAGGAAGCTTGGCCCCAGTGATGTACTGGGCCGTACGCACTACCCTCTGTAGTGCCTTGCGGTCGGAGGCCGAGCAGTTGCCATACCAGGCGGTGATGCAACCAGTCAGGATGTCTCGGTGGTGCAGCTGTATAACTTTTTGAGGATCTGAAGACCCATGCCAAATCATTTCAGTCTCCTGAGGAGGAATAGGCTTTGTCGTGACATCTTCACGGCTGTCTTGGTGTGTTTGGACCATGATAGTTCGTTGGTGATGTGGACACCAAGGAACTTAGCTCTCAACCTGTTCCACTACAGCCCTGTCGATGGGAATGGGGCGTGCTCAGTCCTCTTTTTTTTCCTGTAATCCACAATCATCTCCTTTGTCTTAGTCACGTTGAGGGAGAGATTGCTATCCTGGTGCACCACACTGCCAGGTCTCTGACCTCCTCCCTACAGGCTGTCTCATCGTTGTCGGTGATCAGGCCTACCACTGTTGTGTCGTCGGCAAACTTAATGATGGTGTTGGAGTCGTGCCCTGGCCATGCAGTCATGGGTGAACAGGGAGTACAGGGGAGGGGGACTGAGCCTGCACGCACCCCTGAGGCCCCCGTGTTGAGGGATCAGCGTGGCAGATGTGTTGTTACCTACCCTTACCACCTGGGGGTGGCCCGTTGGGAAGTCCAGGATCAGTTGCAGAGGAGGTGTTTAGTCCCAGGATCCTTAGCTTAGTGATAGCTTTGAGGGCACTATGGTGTTGAATGCTGAGCTGTAGTCAATGAATAGCATTCTCAGGTAGGTGTTCCTCTTGTCCAGGTGGGAAAGGGCAGTGTGGAGTGCAATAGAGATTGCATCATCTGTGGATCTGTTGGGGCGGTATGCAAATTGTAGTGGGTCTAGGGTTTCTGGGATAATGGTGTTGATGTGAGCCATAACCAGCCTTTCAAAGCACTTCATGGCTACAGACGTCAGTGCTACGGGTCGGTAGTCATTTAGGCAGGTTATCTTAGTGTCCTTGGGCCGGGGACTATGGTGGTCTGCTTGAAACATGTTGGTTTACAGACTCAGTCGGCATGTTGAAAATGTCAGTGAAGACACTTGCCAGTTGGTCAGCACATGCTCGGAGTACACGTCCTGGTAATCTGTCTGACCTGCTTAAAAGTCTTACTCACATCGCTACGGCTACAGCTACGGAGAGCGTGATCACATAGTCATCCGGAACAGCTGGTGCTCTCATGCATGCTTCAGTGTTGCTTGTCCCTTGTCTATTGTTAGATTCCCATTGTTGTTACATTCTTTTGTAGACTTGCATGGAAAACACTGTAGAACGGGACAAAGGTGTTTTATTTTCGAATTCCTCATTCCTTACGTCTGCTCTCAGCCTCTACTGGCGCTGGCGTTGACATGCGTCTTGGCGGTTTACATTTGCTCTTTGTTTCCCTTTGGGGAAACCGAGAGTTGCTGTGGTGCAATTCACTGTGGAGGAAGCTATTGGTTCATTACCAGGAACGTGGCTGTGTGGTGGATCCTGCTAAGGACATTCAAGTTCAAAACCCACACGTGAAAACCAAATCAAAGGCCAAAGTAGCTTGAAGTTGCGAAAAGAAAATGCTAGAGATTCTGCAGTACCTACAATTGACTGCTGGGGATGATTTTGAAAATTTAGATATGCATTGCTAAGGTGCTGCTTGATGTCTTAATCTTTAACACTTGTGAAAAAAGGGAAGACTTTTGACTACTGAAGAGTTAATGAAGTCGATTTTTATGATTGTTTTTGCATATGAATATAATATGGACTGTTATCATTACAATACCATTGTGTATTTCAGAACTATGTAAAAAGAAAAGCGACAATCATTGCACTGGTAATACAAAAAGATGTAATATATATATTTCTACCTTTTTGTTGTTAACCTTGACTTTTTGTACATATGCTTTTTAAGTGTTAGAGGTGCTTTATACTCAGTCAGATGTTTTGTATGTTTTATAATGATTGTGAAATGTTTTAATCATTGTATATTAAACTAGCCCTGCTATGTATTTAATGTATATGTCACTTCTTTATTCACAACTAGAGGGAGCTAAGACCTCAATTTGGGTTTTGACCATCAACACACTATAATTTCATCATATCACCCTGACCCATTATTCATAAGCATACTGTATGTGTGTTTGGGAGTTAAACTGTAACCTTCTCACTGACGCTCAGTTTGATAGAGCCCATGATTCAACTACAGTGACATAGATCTTGTAGGGATAGTTGTAGATTGATATAATAAATATATATATATATATATATATATATATATATATATTTTTTTTCCTCTTATCAAGCCATGATTAATTTAATAATACACTGAAAGTTATACTTTTTCATTATTCCAATACTAATTACCAACACCATATTCTGTCTGGGTCAATCATCAAGAGCCAAGATAAGTAAAACATCATGTACCATTTATTATGTGTGAACTATCCCTTTAAGACTGTAGCCTACTTGTATGTGAAGCTATAAGTGTTCTGTTAAAAGGTCTGGAGCTTTATGGCACAGGTGGTAGTGCACTTCCCCTTGGCTGTTTTCAGCCCCTCTCTGGCTGTTCCCCCTCTACACTTGTATAAACAAAGGTGCTATCTATAACCTATTTTATTTTACCTTTATTTAACTAGGCAAGTCAGTTAGGAACAAAATCTTATTTGCAATGACGGCCTACACCGGCCAAACCCGGACGACGCTGGGCCAATTGTGCGCCGCCCTATGGGACTCCCAATCACGGGCGGTTGTGATACAGTCTGGAATCGAACCAGGGGTTTGTAGTGACGCCTCAAGCACTGAGATGCAGTGCCTTAGACCGCTGCGCCACTCGGGAGCCTTAAATGGTTCTCAGGCTGTCCCCATAGGGAGAACCCTTTGAATAACCCTTTTTAGGATGCAGGTAGAACCCTTTTTGGGTTCCACGTGAACCCTTTCTACAGAGGGTTCGACATGGAATCCAAAAGGGTTCTACCTGGAACTAAAAAGGGTTCTTCTATGGGTACAGCCGAGGAACCCTTTAGGGAACCCCTGCTGCTACTACACTAGCTTTTCTAAGAACATGGGACAGTATATAGCATTTAGTTGAGGGGGAATAATAACAGACATTTTAACAAGATACAGACATACAATTCACAGAAATACTAATGTTATTGAATAAAATTCAACAAATGATACAAAAGATTAGTCATGACCATTGTTGCCATTTTATGTAATGTATATTTAAAACGGGAACAATGGAGCTCAGAGGAACCGATGTCTAGATATAACACTGTTTATGGCGTTCCCCCCTCACATAGGGAAGAGCAAGAAACAACTGAATAAACAGCCATTATCGCTATCACCATAGAGACTGAAGCTTGAGGAAGGCGCATGAAGACCAAGTCTCCCTCTTCAGCTCTAGAATCACTCCTTTGCATACACTCTCAACATTTCCGTGACTATTCCACTGATGAGGCCACATTATACTCTGGTCATTCTTGAACAAGCGTACGCTCAGGTATTGCGATTAGCGCTTGTCCATGGCACTGAATCTGAAGAAGTAGACTCCTCTCACTGGTGCTGTGACGATACCTGCATCAGAGGAAAGGCAGGGTGAGATCAACACTGTCCATCTCTCATAGACATTGGAGCAGCATCTTATAGTGATGGTGGACTCTATAGCTGGCCCCTGTGGACACTTGTGTTCTATTATATTGATTGGTGTGTGATCAGTACCTGTAATTGGACTGTAGGCTTGGCTTATGTTGGTGAGGACTTTGTGGTAGACCAGAGTGGTGTCAGTACTGAAGGGTCCAACATTAATACCTAAACCAGCAGAGAATGCCACCTTTGGCCTCTCTGTGAACACAGGGGGGAGTGACACATATTTTTGTTATCCAACACACTGTACTGTTACATGCCATCCCCTAGGGCTAAACATTTCACAACTACACTACATATACAAAAGTATGTGGACACCCCTTCAAATTAGTGGATGCGGCTATTTCGCTACACCCATTGCTGACAGGTGTATAAACTCGAGCACACAGTCATGCAATCTCCATAGACAAACATTGGCAGTAGAATGACCTTACTGAAGAGCTCACTGACTTTCAACATGGCACCGTCTTAGGATGCCACCTTTCCAACTAAGTCAGTTCATCAAATCTCTGCCCAGCTAGAGCTGCCCTGGTCAACTGTAAGTGCTGTTATGGGAGTGGAACGTCTAAGAGCAACAACGGCTCAGCCGAAGTGGTAGGCCACACAAGACCTTGGAACAGGACCGCCGAGTGCTGAAGTGCGTAGAGCGTAAAAATCGTCTGTCCTCGGTTGCAACACTCACCATCGATTTCCAAACTGCCTCTGGAAGCATATTAGCACAAGAACTGTTCGTCGGGAGCTTCATGAAATGGGTTTCCATGGCGAGCAGCCCGCACGCAAGCCTAAGTTCACGATCGCAATGCCAAGCGTCGGCTGGAGTGGTGAAAAGCTTGCCGCCATTGGACTCCTGGAGCAGTGGAAACGCGTTCTCTGGAGTGATGAATCACGCTTCACCTTCTGGCAGTCCGACTGATTAATAAAATATAAGAAAAAAATGTCTAGCACTGACCAAATGATCAATAAAACCCTAATTTTATACTTTCATATCCATACCATACCTGCATTCTCTCTCTTCAGCTCTTCCGCCTGGCTCTCACTGGCAGTCGTGACATGCCCAAATGACTATCGCCCGCCGCGCTCACCTCGGTCATCATGAAGTGCTTAGAGAGGCTGGTCGTGGCCAACATCAAGGCCAGTATGTCAGGCACACTGGACCAACTCCAATCTGCCTACCACTCCAACAGATCCACTGAAGATGCCATATCCATCACTATTAACACGGCCGTAACACATCTGGACAAGAGGAACACGTGGCTCTTGTCACTCGGGCTCCCGGGTCTTAGGCACTGCATCTCAGTGCTTGAGGCGTCACTACAGACCCCCTGGTTCGATTCCAGGCTGTATCACAACCCGGCCGTGATTGGGAGTCCCATAGGGCGGCGCACAATTGGCCCAGCGTCGTCCGGGTTTGGCCGGTGAAGCCGTCATTAAATACGAATTTGTTCTTAACTGACTTACCTAGTTAAATAAAGTAAAAATAAAATGTGAGAATGCTGTTCATTGATTACACTCTTAGAAAAAAAGGGTTATTTGGCTGTCCCCCATTGGATAACCCTTTTTAAGAACCCTTTTGGTTCCAGGTAGAACCCGTTTGGGTTCCTGTAGAACCCTCTGTAGAAAGAGTTCTACATAGAACCGAAAGGGTTCTACCTGGAACCAAAAATGGTTCTTCAAAGGGTTCTCCTATGGGGACAGCTGAAAAACTCTTTAAGGTTCTAGATAGCACCTTTTTTCTAAGAGTATACAGTTCAGCATTCAACACTATTGTTCCCTCCAAGCTCAACACCTAGCTCAGAGCCCTGGGTCTGGACACCACCCTCTGCAACTGGACCCTGGACTTCCTGACGGGTAGACCACAGGCTGGGAGGATTGGCAACAACATCTCCTCCACTCTGACTTTTAACACAGGGGCCCCCCAGGAAGTGTGTCCTCAGTCCTCTGCTTTACTCCCTGTTCACCCATAACTGCGTGGCTTTGCACGACAACAATTCCATCATCAAGTTCGCTGAATGAAACCCACGGTGTAGGCCAGATAAACAACAAGCGAGTCAGCCTATAGGGGGAGGTGAGTGAACTGGAATTGTGGTGTCATGACAACAACCTCTCACTCAACTTCAGAATAACAAAGGAGTTGATTGTTGACTTCAGGAAGCAGAGGAGGGAACATGCCCTGATCCACATCAACGGGACTGCAGTAGAGAGAGTCACTGAGAGCGTCCTGATCGGTTATCACGGCTTGGTACAGGAAGTTGCTCCGTCCATGACTGCAAGCCCCTCCAGTGGGTGGTGAAGACGGCCCAGTACATCACTGGGACCGTTCTCCCACCCATCCAGACATCACTGGGACCGTGCTCCCACCCATCCAGACATCACTGGACCGTGCTCCCACCCATCCAGGACATCCCTGGGACCGTGCTCCCACCCATCCAGGACATCACTGGGACCGTGCTCCCACCCATCCAGGACATCACTGGGACCGTGCTCCCACCCATCCAGGACATCACTGGGACCGTGCTCCCACCATCCAGGACATCACTGGGACCGTGCTCCCACCATCCAGGACATCTACTCTAACGTGTTGCCTGAGGGGTCCGCAGCATCATCAAGGACCCAACACAACCCAGCCACGAGCTGTTCACTCCCTTACCATCAGGCAGATGGTATCCGGGAGCATGAGGTCCAATACCAACAGGCTCAGAGACAGTTTCTATCTACAAGCCATCAGACTGTTGAACACTGTTGAACTGGACTGACCACCTGCACTGATTCTCCACACTTTAGCACACATGCACTCACTCATGCACACACTCACACACACACACATACATTCCAGGCTACACACATCACAACTGCTGCTACCAGACTCTTATTATACGGCTCAGTTTAGACACGTTCAATTTACAATGAACTGACTGGGGTGACTGGGATGACTATGGTGACTGTGGTTCCTCTGGATGCGTGGATGCAGTTCTTTTGAAGTACACAGGGGGGCATCAAGACCCAATAAGTAGGCTACCATCTCGGTTGGTAAGTGGAACAACAAAGCTACCATCTCGGTTGGTAAGTGGAACAACAAAGCTACCATCCTCGGTTGGTGAGTTGAACAACAAAGCTACCATCTCGGTTGGTGAGTGGCAACAAAGCTACCATCTCGGTTGGTGAGTTGAACAACAAAGCTACTCATCTCGGTTGGTGAGTTGAACAACAAAGCTACCATCTCGGTTAAGTGAGTTGAACAACAAAGCTACCACCTCGGTTGGTAAGTGGAACAACAAAGCTACCATCTCGGTTGGTGAGTTGAACAACAAAGCTACCATCTCGGTTGGTGAGTTGAACAACAAAGCAAATCTTATTATACCCAAGTCGAAGATGGATCTGTATGATGTACAAAAAAATTAATGAGTCATATTTAATTAGGATATATTTGAAGACTAATGATATTTTAGCATTTGTATATCTGTCCAATTGGGAGCTAGAACACAAATCAGTATAGTGGACAAGAATAGATGCCTCTGAACTCCAGGCCAGTCTACAATCAAAATAATTTGCAATGTTGAGTGCAACAAATGTAGGCTACGTTGCTTTGTATCATCATTTAGCATATTTCTAATAACTACTCAATAACTAGTGATTTCAGGAACAATGTTATGAGAATTGAAATTCTACCAAAAATAGGTCCAGTTCAAATAAATGCATCCTTATTCTGGGAACAATGGCTAGTTTGTTCCTATTTTATGAGTTTGGGGTTTGATTCTTGTTTCACCCCGAGACATTCTCTCACCAGAGACTCATCAGGGTGGAGGGTTGTGGTCATCTGTGGACATCTTATATTTGTTTTTATAGAGGCTGATGTCAGAAGGGTATAAGGCAACCCACATGAGTTATTGCAGACATGGGAAATGGGATGGGTTTACTCATTTCTTTTTTAACCAGGAAAAGCCCATTGAGACCCATAGTCTCTTTTCAAGGGAGACCTGGCCAAGAAGGCAGCAACAATCAATACATTACAGAATTAAAACATACAACAATACAATACAAGAACCCTTTTTGGTTCCAGGTAGAACCCTTTTTGGTTCCAGGTAGAACCCTTTTGGGTTCCAAATAGAACCCTTTGTGGAAAGGGTTCTACATGGATCCAAAAATGAGTTCTCCGAACCAAAAAGGCTTCTTCAAAGAGTTATTCTATGGGGACAGCCAAATAACCCTTTTAGGTTCTAGATAGCACCTTTTTTCTAAGAGTGTAGGACTAACTATAAGCTTCAGAGAACCTGAATTTGCCGCATAGGCGGGTCACAAATAAGATTGAATGACTTGATTGGAGCGCAAAGCGTACTAATAGATGTTGTACTGTATTTTATTTCAAATTACTTAAAAATATATATTTAAAAAATGAAAAAAGTTGTCAAGGTTTTCAAAACAGTGTTTCCAAAATAGCCTATTATTTCTGTATCATAACAAATGAAAGACTCATTAAATATATTCCTTTGACGGTCCCTGCCATTTACCAAGGCACTCATATAAAGAACATATAGCCATAATATGGAACCTAATTGAAAGATAAGAGACGGCAAAGACAGTAGCTCTGCAATAATTATCCCCAAACGACCATGCGCATTTTACGCAATAATACTTCATTCCCACTTTCCTCTGAGGAATGTGCAAAATGTATGTATGTTCCTTTTTTAACACTGCCTGTCTTGTTCCTTTTGTGGACTGTGTTGCACACATACAGTTGAGTCGGAAGTTTACAGTTGGAGTCATTTACAGTTGGAGTCATTAAAACTCATTTTTCAACCACTCCACAAATTTCTTGCTAACAAACTATAGTTTTGGCAAGTCGGTTAGGACATCTACTTTGTGCATGACACAAGTACTTTTTCCAGCAATTGTTTACAGACAGATTATTTCACTTCTAATTTACTGTATCACAATTCCAGTGGGTAGAAGTTTACATACACTAAGTTGACTATGCCTTAAAAACAGCTTGGAAAATTCCAGGAAATTATGTCATGGCTTTAGAAGCTTCGGATAGGCTCATTTGAGTCAATTAGAGGTGTACCTGTGGATGTATTTCAAGGCCTACCTAAACTCAGGGACTCTTTGCTTGACATCATGGGAAAATAAAAAAGAAATCAGCCAAGACCTCAGGAAAAAAAATTTGTAGACCCCCACAAGTCTGGTTCATCCTTGGGAGCAATTTCAAAACGCTGAAGGTACCACGTTCATCTGTACAAACAATAGTACGCAAGTATAAACACCATGGCTGTTACGGATTCGGCCGAGGCTGCTCCTCCTCCTTGCTCGGGCAGGCTTTGGCGTTCGTCGTCCCCCGGAGTACTAGCTGCCACCGTTGAATGTTATCGATGTTTGTTTGGTTTTGTCTTCCTTGTACACCTGTTTCCATTTAGTGTTCATTATGTCCCCTATAAGTTTCTCGTTTTGTTTGTAGTTAGTTGTGTGCCAATTGTTCCGCCTGTCCGTTGGTGCTTTGTATTTTGCTCTTGTATTTAGAGTCGGACGCACTATTTGCGTATCCTTTAGTATTTTGTGCATTTGCGCACTGTTTTGCGTAATCGCTCGCCTCCGTTGGTTTTGAGGCCCGTTACTTTGTATTGACGTGTTTCTCCAAGTAAAGTCTGTTGGACCTAAGCCTCTGTGTCCTGCGCCTGACTCCAACACCACATCCACATCAGCCCCTGACAATGGCACCACGCAGCCATCATACCGCTCAGGAAGGGGAGATGCGTTCTGTCTCCTAGAGATGAACGTGCTTTGGTCTGCGAAAAGTGCAAATCAATCCCAGAACAACAGCAAAGGACCTTGTGAAGATGCTGGAGGAAACAGGTACAAACGTATCTATATCCACAGTAAAACGAGTCCTATATCGACATAACCTGAAAGGCCGCTCCAGCAAGGAAGAAGCCACTGCTCCAAAACCGCCATAAAAAAGCCAGACTACGGTTTGCAACTGCACATGGTGACAAAGATCGTACTTTTTGGAGAAATGTCCTCTAATGAAACAAAAAATAGAACTGTTTGGCCATAATGACCATCGTTATGTTTGGAGGAAAAGGGGGCAACTTGCAGAAGCCGAAGAAAACCATCCCAACCGTGAAGCACGGCATGGCAGCATCATGCTGTGGGGGTGCTTTGCTGCAGGAGGGACTGGTGCACTTCACAAAATAGATGGCATGATGAGGAAGGAAATTATGTGGATATATTGAAGCAACATCTCAAGACATAAGTCAGGAAGTTAAAGCTTGGTCGAAATGGGTCTTCCAAATGGACAATGACCCCAAGTATACTTCCAAAGTTGTGGCAAAATGGCTTAAGAACAACAAAGTCAAGGTATTGGAGTGGCCATCACAAAGCCCTGACCTCAATCCTTTAGGAACATTTGTGGGAAGAAATGAAAAAGCATGTGTGAGCAAGGCTTACAAACCTGACTCAGTTACACCAGCTCTGTAAGGAGGAATGGGCCAAAATTCACCCAACTTATTGTGGGAAGCTTGTGGAAGGCTACCCGAAACGTTTGACCCAAGTTATACAATTTAAAGGCAATGCTACCAAATACTAATATTCTGACCCACTGGGAATGTGATGAAAGAAATAAAAGCTGAAATTAATTATTCTCTCTACCATTATTCTGACATTTCACATTCTTAAAATAAAGTGGTGATCCTAACTGACCTAAGACAGGGAATTCTTACTAGGATTAAATGTCAGGAATAGTGAAAAACGGAGTTTAAATGTATTTGGCTAAGGTGTGTGTAAACTTCCGACTTCAACTGTAGATATAGTTAGAGGATGCAACATTGTATCTGTCCCATTATGGAGTCTGTGAGAGCATGGGCAGTGCCATAGAGTACCACAGTGTGAGTCATAATACCCATAAAACCTAGAGGTCAAACAAGGGAAATGGTTCCAATCGTTTTTACACAATTAATTTTTCCCATAGGGGGATTTTAGAAACACTTACAATAAGGTCTGTGTTTCGTGTAGAGCCTACTCTGGCTTGACGTTTTGATAACTGTGGAAATCTCTCTAGGACAAGGTGACTTTTATCAAAATATTAGTCTGTATTTACCCCCCAAAAAATGAAATGATAATTAGCTGCTAATGTGGCTATCATAAAGAACTACAAATGCCATGATGATCTGGATGAGACTACCCAATTGAGGCAAATGTACGAATCTGAATTAACTATCTAATGTTAGCTAAATTTAGTAATGAATAAATTGGCAACATTTCTTTAAATTGACAATTCTGTGAACTGTCTACAAATCCCTGCAAGTTTTAAATTGACCCAATACAAGGTGTCAGCTAGAGATGACGTGCAGGAGCTTGCAGGGATTTGTAGTCTTGCATGATGTCTACTTTGATGCTAATTTGCATTTTCGAATCTGAGAGTAAATAGAGCCGAATATATTGATAAAAGTCACCTTGTCCGAGAGAGATTTACCCTACACGAAACACAGCACTTATTTTAAGCATTTCTAAAATTCTCTATGGGAAAAATGAATGGTGGAAAAACTATTGGAACCATTTCCCTGTTTGACCGTTAGGTTTTATGGGTATTATGACACCTCCACTGTGGGGTTCTACCATCTCCATTTGAATTAGTCAATTTTTCTTATTCTACTACTTCTATGAGTTGGTAAAGCGTGCCGTCTTTAGCCAACTCTCTTGCTATCTCTCTCAGAATTACCTTCTTGATCCAAACCAGTCAGGTTTCAAGACTGGTCATTCAACTGAGACTGCTCTTCTCTGTGTCACGGAGGCTCTCCGCACTGCTAAAGTTAACTCTCTCTCCTCTGCTCTTGTCCTTCTAGACCTGTCTGCTGCCTTTGATACTGTGAACCATCAGATCCTCCTCTCCACCCTCTCCGAGCTGGGCATCTCCGGCGCGGCTCACTCTTGGATTGCGTCCTACCTGACCGGTCGCTCCTACCAAGTGGCGTGGCGAGAATCTGTCTCCGCACCACGTGCTCTCACCACTGGTGTCCCCCAGGGCTCAGTTCTAGGCCCTCTCCTATTCTCGCTATACACCAAGTCACTTGGCTCTGTCATATCCTCACATGGCCGCTCCTATCATTGCTACGCAGACGACACACAACTAATCTTCTCCTTTCCCCTTCTGATAACCAGGTGGCGAATCGCATCTCTGCATGTCTGGCAGACATATCAGTGTGGATGACGGATCACCACCTCAAGCTGAACCTCGGCAAGACGGAGCTGCTCTTCCTCCCGGGGAAGGACTGCCCGTTCCATGATCTCGCCATCACGGTTGACAACTCCGTTGTGTCCTCCTCCCAGAGTGCAAAGAGCCTTGGCGTGACCCTGGCCAACACCCTGTCGTTCTCCGCTAACATCAAGGCGGTGACCCGATCCTGTAGGTTCATGCTCTCAACATTCAGAAGAGTACGACCCTGCCTTACACAGGAAGCGGCACAGGTCCTAATCCAGGCACTTGTCATCTCCCGTCTGGATTACTGCAACTCGCTGTTGGCTGGGCTCCCTGCCTGTGCCATTAAACCCCTACAACTCATCCAGAATGCTGCAGCCCGTCTGGTGTTCAACCTTCCCAAGTTCTCTCTTGTCACCCCGCTCCTCCGCACACTCCACTGGCTTCCAGTTGAAGCTCGCATCTGCTACAAGACCATGGTGCTTGCCTCACGGAGCTGTGAGGGGAACGGCACCTCCGTACCTTCAGGCTCTGATCAGTCCCTACACCCAAACGAGGGCATTGTGTTCATCCACCTCTGGCCTGCTGGCCCCCTACCTCTGCGCGGAAGCACAGTTCCCGCTCAGCCCAGTCAAAACTGTTCGCTGCTCTGGCACCCCAATGGTGGAACAAGCTCCCTCACGACGCCAGGACAGCGGAGTCACTCACCACCTTCCGGAGACACTTGAAACCCCACCTCTTTAAGGAATACCTAGGATAGGATAAAGTAATCCTTCTACCCCCCCTTACCCCACCCCACCTCCCACTGGCTATAAGGTGAATGCACCAATTTGTAAGTCGCTCTGGATAAGAGCGTCTGCTAAATGACGTAAATTTAAAAGGAAATGTAAACAACGTGGAAGGGTGCATACTGCCACCTGGAGTGTGTTGTTTGTACAGGTATAAAGCCAAGGTTGGTGATGTAGTGCCACCTGCAGTTATGGAATGTTTGCTCAGGAGTATAATTCAAGTTTCAAGTTTTATTAGGATACACAGTGTATACACCAGTGTTTCCCAACCTGGGTCCTCGAGTTCCCCCAATAGTACACAGTTTTTTTGTAGCCCTTGACAAACACACCTCATTGCAATGAAATGCTTATTTGCAGGTTCCTTCTCTATAATGCAACAACAATAAATAATAGAATATAAGAATACGAACATGAAGTAAATGGCTTAGTAGACTAGAATAAACATTTTAGCATAAGTATAATATAGGAAGGCACAATTTATAGTCCAATATTTACACACGTGTGTGTGTATGTATCTGTGTGGGTGTGTGCATCAGTGTAAATTAATTGGCTGATCCCTCCTGATGACCTGGATGGAATTATGTGATCCTTCATTAACCCATAAGAAGTCCCATCCAGTTGACTACTTAAAAATGGTGAAAGTCCTCAATGGCGCTGCCCATGCTAAAACTGGCTTTTGGGCACAAGAGTCCTCTATCTATCTTTATGGGTGCTCACTGGCAAGCGGTACTGGAGCATCGGGTCTCGGACCAACAGGCTCTGAGACAGCTTCTACCACCAGGCCATCAGACTGCTGAACAGCTAACCGTCTCCCTGCACAGACCTGCACCTTAGAGACTATCTGCACCTTAGAGACTATTTTCACTGACTACCCACACATGCATCCAACCCTTACACACAAACGTACACACAAACGTACACACACACATACACACACAAACCCTCATAAACACACACACATACAAGCACACACACGCACTCAGAACTCTCTCTCTCTCTCACACACACACACACACACAGTCAACTCTGCTGTTCTATTATATTTGGCAAATCTGACCATAACTCTATCCTCCTGATTCCTACTTACAAGCAAAAACTCAAACAGAAAGTAGCTAAGAAGAATGCCAAGGTAACATGTCTAAATGACTATCGCCCCGTAGCACTCACATCTGTAGTCATGAAATGCTTTGAAAGTCATGGTTCACATTAATACCATCCTTCCAGCAGTGGAGGCTGCTGAGGGTAGGACGGCTCATAATTAAGGTCTGAAATGGATGAAATGGAATGGCATCAAACCCATGGAAACTGTGTGTTTGATGTATTTGATACCATTCCACCAATTCCGCTCCAGCCATTACCACAAGCTCGTCCTTCCCAATTAAGGTGCCACCAACCTCCTGTGCATTCCAGACACCCTGGACCCACTCCAAATCGCATCCCGCCCCAACAGATCCACAGATGACGCAATCTCTATTGCACTCCACATTGCCAATTCCCACTTGAACAAAAGGAACACCTACATGAGAATGCTGTTCATTGACTACAGCCCAGCGTTCAACACCATAGTGACCTCACCACTAAGCTAAGGTCCCTGGGACTGAACTAGGGTTGAATAGCCAGGAACCAGGTTATTGAGATTTACAGAGATGTTCCGCCCAAACCCACGCCTTTTTCTCTGGATAAATAACTGCAAGAAACTGGTAAATTATAATACATTATTTATATGAACAGCCATGACATGAAATTGAACGGTTAAATTACATGCAATGTCTAAATCTGGCTTCTCTACAGGCCATGGCCTACTCTCTGCTGTCTGCATGATGAATCATCAAGGCTCAGGGTGGGGACAGACAGCACATCTCAGTATGGAGCACAGCTCACAATGCATGTAACATCTCATCATGGTAACTTTTTTTCTTGTGAAAGGTAAGACTACATTTGCTGCAGCACAGCCTATGCTACAGTAATATAAGTACAGTGCGTGTCAAATGTACCCATCTCCATCTGGCTTTCAGGGGTTCACCTTATTTTGTCATTGTAAAGATGCATTTCTAAGTTTTAAAACAGCATATCACTCGAATACGCACAACAGCACTCTCTCAACGGTCTTTCTCTCTGTCAATTCAATTATAAATGCATCCAAAATAGATAGGCATAATCCTGTTCAAGATTGATATATATATATATATATATATACAGTGGGGAGAACAAGTATTTGATACACTGTCGATTTTGCAGGTTTTCCTACTTACAAAGCATGTAGAGGTCTGTAATTATTATCATAGGTACACTTCAACGGTGAGAGACGGAATCTAAAACAAAAATCCAGAAAATCACATTGTATGATTTTAAAGTAATTAATTTGCATTTTATTGCATGACATAAGTATTTGATACATCAGAAAAGCAGAACTTAATATTTGGTACAGAAACCTTTGTTTGCAATTATAGAGATCATACGTTTCATGTAGGTCTTGACCAGGTTTGCACACACTGCAGCAGGGATTTTGGCCCACTCCTCCATACAGAACTTCTCCAGATCTTTCAGGTTTCGGGGCTGTCGCTGGGCAATACGGACTTTCAGCTCCCTCCAAATATTTTCTATTGGGTTCAGGTCTGGAGACTGGCTAGGCCACTCCAGGACCTTGAGATGCTTCTTACGGAGCCACTCCTTAGTTGCCCTGGCTGTGTGTTTCGGGTCGTTGTCATGCTGGAAGACCCAGCCACGACCCATCTTCAATGCTCTTACTGAGAGAAGGAGGTTGTTGGCCAAGATCTCGCGATACATGGCCCCATCCATCCTCCCCTCAATACGGTGCAGTCGTCCTGTCCCCTTTGCAGAAAAGCATCCCCAAAGAATGATGTTTCCACCTCCATGCTTCACAGTTGGGATGGTGTTCTTGGGGTTGTACTCATCCTTCTTCTTCCTCCAAACACGGTGAGTGGAGTTTAGACCAAAAAGCTCAATTTTTTGTCTCATCAGACCACATGACCTTCTCCCATTCCTCCTCTGGATCATCCAGATGGTCATTGGCAAACTTCAGACGGGCCTGGACATGCGCTGGCTTGAGCAGGGGGGACCTTGCGTGCGCTGCAGGATTTTAATCCATGACGGCGTAGTGTGTTACTAATGGTTTTCTTTGAGACTGTGGTCCCAGCTCTCTTCAGGTCATTGACCAGGTCCTGCCGTGTAGTTCTGGGCTGATCCCTCACCTTCCTCATGATCATTGATGCCCCACGAGGTGAGATCTTGCATGGAGCCCCAGATCGAGGGTGATTGACCGTCATCTTGAACTTCTTCCGTTTTCTAATAATTGCGCCAACAGTTGTTGCCTTCTCACCAAGCTGCTTGCCTATTGTCCCGTAGCCCATCCCAGCCTTGTGCAGGTCTACAATTTTATCCCTGATGTCCTTACACAGCTCTCTGGTCTTGGCCATTGTGGAGAGGTTGGAGTCTGTTTGATTGAGTGTGTGGACAGGTGTCTTTTATACAGGTAACGAGTTCAAACAGGTGCAGTTAATACAGGTAATGAGTGGAGAACAGGAGGGCTTCTTAAAGAAAAACTAACAGGTCTGTGAGAGCCGGAATTCTTACTGGTTGGTAGGTGATCAAATACTTATGTCATGCAATAAAATGCAAATTAATTACTTAAAAATCATACAATGTGATTTTCTGTATTTTTGTTTTAGATTCCGTCTCTCACAGTTTAAGTGTACCTATGATAAAAATTACAGACCTCTACATGCTTTGTAAGTAGGAAAACCTGCAAAATCGGCAGTGTATCAAATACTTGTTCTCCCCACTGTATATATATATATATATATATAAATGTCCTAGTCTACCTCTTTAGGTAATAAATTCAATGCAGTATTAGCCATATACATAGCTCATGAATGATCGGTTATGCATAGGCTAAGCTTCTAACTTAGAGCCTCTGTCTCTTGCGCAATACGCACCTGCACTTCACTGGCCTCTCCTTAAAAAACGCTCCCTAGCTCTTGGAGTCCCAGGAAAAGCTAGAATAGAACAGCTTGATGGACATTTCTTATACTAATAGACTATTGGAAGAGGGATGCAAGCTCTTGTTTCCTGAATGTTAAATACAACAGCCAATAGAACTCACAGGGAGTTTGAAAGAAGAGCGAATGCGCGATGGAGGTAGGCTATAGCAGTTATTTATCTTCATGAAGAGAAATGATAACCGTCTGCATCTTATTCTAGTCCTATATTATTCAAGCATGTCATTACAATGATGAAGATAATGAAGGACAATAAACTTATTTAACTGTTGAAAGCGAGGAAACAATCAAATCAAATGTTATTTGTCACACGCGCCGAATACAACCAGTGTAGACCTTACCGTGAAATGCTTACTTACAAGCCCTTAACCAACAATGCAGAATTTTTCAAAGAGGAAGTAAGAAAATATTTGACTAGGGTGGCTGGAGTCTTTAACACTTTTTGAGGCCTTCCTCTGACACTGCCTGGTATAGAGGTCCTGGATGGCAGGAATATTGGCCCCAGTGATGTACTGGGCTGTACGCCCACCATCCGTAGCGCCTTGTGGTCGGATGCCGAGCAGTTGCCATACCAAGTGGTGATGCAACCAGTCAGGATGCTCTCAATGGTGCAGCTGTATAACTTTTTGAGGATCTGAGGACCCATGCCAAGTCTCCTGAGGGGGGAATGACTGTCTTGGTGTGTTTGGACCATGATAGTTTGTTAGTGATGTGGACGCCAAGGAACTTGAAGCTCTCGACCTGCCCCTTCGATGTGAATGGGGGCGTGCTCGGACCCACTTCTCCTGTAGTCCACGATCAGCTCTTTTGTCTTGCTCACATTGTCTTACTCACCATAGTGCCCTAAAAGCTCATCACTAAGCTAAGGACCCTGGGACTAAACACCTCCCTCTACAACTGGTTCCTGGACTTCCTGACAGGCCGCCCCCAGGTGGTGAGGGTAGGCAACACATTTGCCATGCTGACCTTCAACACGGGAACTCTCAGGGGTGCGAGCTTAGTCCCCTCCTGTACTCCCCTGTTCACCCACGACTGCGTGGCCATGTGTACCGACTCCAACACCATTATTAAGTTTGCCAATGACACGACGGTGGTAGGCCTGATCACCAATGACGATGAGTCAACCTATAGGGAGGTGGTTAGAGACCTGGCAGTTTTGTGCCAGGACAACAACTTCTCCCTCAATGTCAGTAAGACAAAGGAGCTGATCGTGGACTACAGGAAACGGAGGGCCGAGCACGCCCCCATTTACATCGATGTGGCTGTAGTGAAGTGAGTTGAGAGCTTCAAATTCCTCGTTGTCCACATCACTAAGGATCTATCATGGTCCATACATGTAATGAATACTCGGACAGAGTGGTAAGATCCAATCGCAGAATTGCGATGCTTTATTAGAGTACAGACAAGGGAATAGCTTAATCGTGGTCTGGCGAGCTGTGGTCAAAACCGGGCAAGGCAGAGACAGGCAGAGGTACCAAGGGAGCGGGCGTAGTCGGAGTCGAGGGCACGGGCACAGGTTCAGAATACGGTAATCACTGGGATAGACAAGCAGAAGATTAAGCAATACGGGGAGTCAAAAAACGAAGCACAGGTCTGGTACACTGGTAATCAAAAACAAACTCTCTCTCTCTCTCTCTCTCTGAACAAAACGCTTAGCAAGTCACAAAGGAACAATACCTCGCACCGACTGAACTTCTGAGCACACCTTATATCCTACTCTAATTACTGACAGGTGTGCTCAGAACTCAGGTGAAACAGCTCGAGTCTGATGACTCCCCCTCTCAGTAGATCGGGGAAGTGTCAGACTCTGTCTAGATCCAGCCAAACCCCGATCCCTTATAATACACACCAAGACAGTCGTGAAGAGGGCACGACAATGCCTCTTCCCCCTCAGGAGGCTGAAAAGATTTGGCATGGGCCCTCAGATCCTCAAAGGTTCTACAGCTGCACCATCGAGAGCATCTTGACTGGCTGCATCACCGCTTGGTATGGCAACTGCTTGGCATCCGACCGCAAGGCACTACAGAGGGTAGTGTGTACGGCCCAGTACAGTCGTGGTCAACATTTTTGAGAATTACACAAATATTAATTTTCACAAAGTCTGCTGCCTCAGTTTTGATGATGGCAATTTGCATATACTCCAGAATGTCATGAAGAGTGATCAGATGAATTGCAATTAATTGCAAAGTCCCTCTTTGCCATGAAAATGAATTTAATCCCCAAAAAAACATTTCCACTGCATTTCAGCCCTGCCACAAAAGGACCAGCTGCCATCATGTCAGTGATTCTCTGGTTAACACAGGTGAGAGTGTTGACGAGGACAAGGCTGGAGATCACTCTGTCATGCTGATTGATTTAGAATAACAGACTGTAAGCTTTAAAAGGAGAAGCCACAAAGAAGCCACTTCTCTCCAGAAAAAAACATCAGGGACAGACTGATATTCTGCAAACGGTACAGGGATTGGACTGCTGAGGACTGGGGTAAAGTCATTTTCCCTGCTGAATCCCCTTTCCGATTGTTTGGGGCATCCGTAAAACACCTTGTCCGGAGAAGACAAGGTGAGCGCTACCATCAGTCCTGTGTCATGCCAACAGTAAAGCATCCTGAGACCATTCATGTGTGGGGTTGCTTCTCAGCCAAGGGAGTGGGCTCACTCACAATTTTGCCTAAGAACACAGCCATGAATAAAGAATGGTACCAACACATCCTCCGAGAGCAACTTCTCCCAACCATCCAAGAACAGTTTGGTGACGACCAATGCATTTTCCAGCATGATGGAGCACCTTGCCATAAGGCAAAAGTGATAACTAAGTGGCTCGGGGAACAAAACATCGAAATGTTGGGTCCATGGCCAGGAAACTCCCCAGACCTATGCAAGAATGGGCTGCCATCAGTCAGGATGTGGCCCAGAAGTTAATTGACAGCATGCCAGGGCGGATTGCAGAAGTCTTGAAAAAGAAGGGTCAACACTGCAAATATTGACTCTTTGCATAAACTTAATGTAATTGTCAATAAAAGCCTTTGACACGTATGGAATGTTTGTAATTATACTTCAGTATACCATAGTAACATCTGACAAAAATATCTCATAACACTGAAGCAGCGAACTTTGTGAAGACCAATACTACTCTCAAAAGCGTTTAACCACAACTGTACATCACTGCCATCCAGGAGCTCTATAGCAGGTGGTGTCAGAAGATGGCCCAAACATTTTCAAAAACTCCAGCCACAGACTGTTCTCTCTGCTACCGCATGGAAAGCGGTACCAATGCACAAAATCTGGAACCAACAGGACCCTGAACAGCTTCAAACCCCAAGCCATAAGACTTCTAAACAAAACTGCTAAATAGCTCATCAAATGGCTACCCGGATTACCTGCATTGACCCTTTTTTGCACTAACTCACTATGCACACACACTCGACTCTACTCACACATACTTATACTGACACCCCAACACACACATATAACATGCACACACATGCATACTGACACCACACACACACTCAGACACACACAGACACACTTTCACACTCACCACATACGTAGTATGAAAAAAAATGTATGCACTCACTAACTGTAAGTTGCTCTGGATAAGAACGTCTGCTAAATGACTAAAATGTAAAAATTTAAATACGCTGCTGCTACTGTCTATTATCTATCCTGTTGCCTAGTCACTTTACCCCTACCTATATGTTGTACCCCCTGCACATCGACTCGGTACTGGTACTCCCTGTATATACAGTGCTTTCAGAAAGTATTCATACCCCTTGACTTATTCCAATTGTTGTTGTGTTACAGCCTGAATTCAAAATGGATTCAATATATATTTTCTCACCCGTCTACACACAACATCCCATAATGACAAAGTGAAAACATGTTTTCAAAAATTTTAGCAAATTTATTGAAAGTGAAATACAGAAATATCTCATTTACATAAGTATTCACAACCCTGAGTCAATACATGTTAGCATCACCTTTGGCAGCAATTACAGCTGTGAGTCTTTCTGGGTAAGTCTCTAAGAGCTTTGCACACCTGGATTGTACAACATTTGCCCATTATATTTTCAAAATTCTTCAAGCTCTGTCAAATTGGTTGTTGATCATTGCTAGACAACCATTTTCAAGTCTTGCCATAGATTTTTAAGCAGATTTAAGTCAAAACTGTAACTTGGCCACTCAGGAACATTCACTGTCTTCTTGGTAAGCAACTCCAGTGTAGACTTGGCCTTGTGTTTTAGGTTATTGTCCTGCTGAAAGGTAATATCCCAGTATCTGGTGGAAAGCAGACTGAACCAGGTTTTCTTCTAGGATTTTGCCTGTGCTTAGCTCCATTCCGTTTCTTTTAATATCCTGAAAAACTTCCGTCATTAATGATTACAAGCATACCCGTAACATGATGCAGCCACCACTATGCTTGAAAATATGGAGAGTGGTACTCAGTAATGCCCCAAACATAACACTTTGTATTCAGGACAAAAAGTTAATTGCTTTGCCACATTTCTTTGCAGTATTACTTTAGTGCCTTATTGCAAACAGGATGCATGTTTTGGAATATTTTTATTCTGCACAGGCTTCCTTTTTTAACTCTGTGAATTAGGTTAGTATTGTGGAGTAATTACAATGTTGTTGATCCATCCTCAGTTTTCTCCTATCACAGCCATTAAACTCTATAACTGTTTCAAAGTCACCATTGGCCTCATGGTGAAATCCCTGAGCAGTTTCCTTCCTCTCCGGCAACTGAGTTAGGAAGGACGCCTGTATCTTTGTAGTGACTGTGAGTATTGATACACCATCCAGTGTAATTAATAACTTCACCATGTTCAAAGGGATATTCAATGTCTGCTTTATTTTTACCCATCTACCAATAGGTGGCCTTCTTTGCGAGGCATTGGAAAACTTCCCTGGTCTTTGTGGTTGAATCTGTGTTTGAAATTCACTGCTCGACTGAGGGACCTTACAGATAATTGTATGTGTGGGGTACAGAGATGAGGTAGTCATTCAAAAATCATGTTAAACACTATTATTGCACACAGAGTGAGTCCATGTATTTTTACATTTTAGTCATTTTAGCAGACGCTCTTATCCAGAGCGACTTACAGTTAGTGAGTGCATACATTTTTTTTTGTTTCATACTGTGGGAACATGCAACTTATTATGTGACTTGTTAAGCACATTTCTACTCCTGAACTTATTTAGGCTTGCCATAACAAAGGGGTTTAATACTTATTGACTCAAGACATTTCAGCTTTGACTTTATGGGGTATTGTGGGTAGGCCAGTGACAAAAAAGTATGTAACACAACAAAATGTGGAAAAAGTCAAGGGGTGTGAATACTTTCTGAAGGCACGTTGTTTTCTACTCCCAATACAGTATATAGCTATGTTATGTTATTTTTGCTCGTTATTTTTATTCGTTATTCACTATGTATTTATTCCTTGTGTCACTATTTTTTTTTTTTATGTATTTTTAAAAATCTTATCTTTAACTCTGCATTGTTGTAAAAGGACCCATTAGTAAACATTTTACTGTTAGTCTACACCTGTTGTCTACGAAGCATGTGACAAATGAAATTAGTTTTGATTGATTCTACTGCGTGACCAAGTCACTACCCACTTTATATTTGTAAATATAGTGTAAATACAGTCCATTATTATATGACTACTACCTCTTCTATTTACTTCTATTTTACTTGACTCTTTTACTGTTATTATTGATATTGATTAACTGCATTGTTGAGCGAGCTAGCGCATAAGCATTTCGCTGCACCTTTTATACCTGCTGTGAACTGCGTACTTAACGACTAATATTTGATTTGATTTGCTGTCCAGCTGCCCTGGGGCAGGCTGCGTGTGCTCCCTCACGTGTTCTCGTGCGAGGAGATCGCACGCATGTTGAAGACCATGCTGGAAGGAAGAAACCATATGGGGAAGACATGAGGGGGAGGGAAAATTACATACATGTGTCCAGGACATTTGGAAAAATTATAAAATGATTGTCCCAGATGTGCACGCAATTTCATCTAAAGTATGACTTCTATTGCATAATTTAATTGATAAAATTAGGCTGTTTTAAAGGCATTGGACCTATTTCAAGAAGCCGAACTGAAGAAAGGTCCTCGTGTTTGCAATACCAGCACCATTCTTATCAATTAGAAACAGTGGCGGCTGGTGAAAAATATTCTCGGTGGGGCTGTGCCATACTTTTTTTTTCCTGTAACCATCGCGATATATTTTAACACAAACTGCAGGACAGCAGTGCTCAGTGAAACATTCAGTAATTATTTAATGCCAATATTAAAAAGTTGAGGCATTCTTACACAAAAACATATTACACAAACCCAAGCCTTTCATTTGCATTTAAAGTGAACTTTTTACCATTGGTAGTAAACAGGCAACGCAACAGGCATGCTGTCAGAACAGAGTGGAAAGTGGACAATAACATGAAATTATTATAAAGTTTATAGGAAATCTTACACTGTATAAAAGGATGTATAATATAGAAATGGATATCAAGTGGATGAACTCAAACCTTTGACTGGAAGAATAGCATACAGTATTTTATGATCATACTAAATGTGACTAATTGTTAATGTGCTCCAGAACTGCAACAATTAATTGATACAAAACAACATATATACATTAATATTAGCAAAGACACTATTAAGACTTTCTAGAGTACCATATATAACTGGATTTTTTATGCTAAGGTCAACTATATACAAAGAAACATGCGGCCAGAGCTGCTCTGTGTGTGTGTGTCTGTCATCTTATTTGTACAGGAATTTTGCCCGTCTGTCCTTCTGAGTGGCAAACCTCTCAATGACCCTTTGATTAAAGTCAGGAATGTCCCTGACAAGTTTCTTCTCCATGGAGAGCATGGCCAGAGCGTTCAGGCGATCCTGTGTCATGCTGTTTCTCAGGAAGGTCTTGATCCTTTTCAGTGTAGAGAAGCACCTTTCTGACTCAGCAGTTGTCATGGGTGTGGTGATGAGGATCTTGAGGAGGCTGGCAGTCTCTGTGAAAGTGCTCTGAAGGTTGTTCTCCATGAAGAACTGGTACAGGGGCACTGCACCACTACAAGCCTTGAACTCACTGTTCTCATAGATGAGGGACAGTTCGGTTTTGAGCTTGGCCTTGTTCAACATGGGGTACGCCTCCACGGTTGTTTCAAGCGCTGTATCGGGGAACTTCACACTGTGTTGTGGGAACAACTCTCCGTGCAATAGTGTTGCGCTGATGAGGTGCTGGGTGAAGGAGAACCTCTCTTTGGCATGACTCAGGATGGTATCACATACCTGTAAAAGATACATCATCAGCTTTAATTTGCAATTAAGCTATTTTGATGCAAGTGATCCTGACTGACACATGCCTATGTCCAACTCAAGTATATGATTACCAAGGTGCTGATTGTTCAGGGTTTTGGCTACATACTACCAGGCCTGAAAAAGTTCTATGGGGAAACACTGACAATTACATCACAACTTACCTCTATAGCCAACCTCTGTTGTTCTCCTGGTCCCAGCATCCTCCGTCGCTTGATGGGCTGTTGCTGCTTTCGTCAGATGCGCTGTCCCCACACAAAGAGGGAATTGAGGCCCTGGGTCCAAAAAATAAAGTTTAATTTGATAACTTGCAATCAGACTTCTTAGCTCACTGTAATTCCCCCTCAACACACAACCAGTGACTTTATATATATATATATATAGACAGACAGACAGACAGACAGACAGATAGTGTGTATATACACACAAACTATGTCTAGTAACTGCTTTAACCTGTGATGTACATAATTAACTGATGTTATTACGTTTTAAAGCCTTTTTCTATTACATTTGTGAGAGGATGCAACATAATTTTGTTCTGCTGTGCACTTAGCAATAAAGTTAATCTTCAATAACAACTAGGCCTCTTCTAGAAATTGACCTGGTGGACACCTGAATAATTATTACAAACTGTGTAGTACTTTCCTGCATTATTATCAACGTCTGATTGTGTCTTTTGGACAAACACTTGTTCTCGTGGTCGAGTAACAACAACTGCGCTCCTTGAGTGACGGGGTGGTACTTGGTGAGAGAGGGAGAGACGACCCAAATTGCGGAGTAAACTAGAAAAACGGACGTTACACATGGCGGAGTGGCATTACCACATTTAACAAACCAAACATTGAAATACCGTTATAGAAGGTAAAGTAAAAAACCCAAACTGGTCTGTGCATCAATACCGGTATATAGTAATATATAGGCAACATACCGTATATCTGTATCAATTATGTATCAGTTTTACATGTGACCCATATCAAATTTGCGCATTCACACTGAAGGAGCACACAAATGCAATGCTCATTTGGCGTGATTGTCGTGGTAACACAGGTGAAAAAAAATCCTGAATGGTATCCTAATGGCAGCCATTTTGGTTAGGGAGAAATACAAACAACTCTACTGCCATACATTCCAATTAGACTGAAGGCATACAGTTGTGTCCAAATATATTGGCACCCTTGGGCTTTTCTTAAATAATTCCCTATTTCTTCTAAAATCAGTTGAAATTTGAGAGGAAAAAAATGGGTCTCCACACCTTTAATTATATTTCTGTAAACTTAAGTTTACAATTGTAATTTAGAAAATATAGACAAATGTCATGGACTAAATTATTGGCACCCTGGAGCTAGTACTTGGTTGCACAGCTTTTGGCCAAGATAGCTGCCAACATATGCTTATTGTAGACATCAATGAGCTTGCTGCACCTTTTCTGCTGGCAATTTGGCCCATTCTTCAGCAGCAAACTGCTGTAATTCTTCAATGTTTGAGGGTTGCACTCCACCAACTTCTTTTTTCAGATCTTGCCAAAACTAATGTGGTCCCGTGTAGCTCAGTTGGTAGAGCATGGCGCTTGCAACGCCAGGGTTGTGGGTTCGTTTTCCCACGGGGGCCAGTATGAAAAAATTTATGCACTCTTAACTGTAAGTCGCTCTGGATAAGAGCGTCTGCTAAATGACTAAAATGTAATGTAAATGTCTTCTCTTTCCTTTTAAAATACTAAAACAAATATAATTGTGACGGCTCTATGATAATCACTCACTTTGATGACCAGACACATTTAGGCTTTTAAACTGTTGTAAGTGAACTATTCATCTTTCTAACAGCATCTTTATCAGCCAATAGTAAATATAGTTATTTACCTGATTGTTAGCATGCTTTCTGTGAACCTCTGGACAAGTGCTTTAATGAAGACAGGGTCGATGTTCCTCTTCTGCAGCTGGCTGAAAAGCATGTCCACATTTGGCATGATCTTGTGGAACAGTGCCAGGAAAAAACAGAAAGCCTCGTCTTCGAGCATCCTCACAAAGCCCCCGCCTCTCTGACAGTCGGGGCATCAAAGTTCCCAGAGTCTCTGATGGTCTGGAAACACGTTAGGAGGTCATCCCTGTACTCGTACACAGTGTTTACAGCGCGACTGTGGAAGTTCCACCGTGTTGTAGAGGCTCTGGGGAGTCTATGCGCAACCACTTCGTCAAGCACGGTGGTTCGCGCTGGGAGACCTGGAGAAGAAAGCAGAAAATCCTGCAAGGTCGGAAAAGAAAGTGCCGATCCTGGGGATGCGTGAAGTAGCCTGCTGCATGATGAGGTTCAGCTGATGTGCATAGCAGTGGACGTAGTGCGCATTTTCGTGCACACATCCACTATTTTACGCTGCACTCCGCCGGTGGCTCCCCTCATCACACTTGCTCCGTCGTAAGCCTGGGCAATAAGTTTGGCCTTTTGTCCATGTGAGAGTATGGTGCTGAGCCTCTCCAGCAGCGCTGTAGCGATGGTGTCGGCGGTTGCGTTCTCGATCAAAATGAACTCGGAAAACGCTCTTGGACGTTACTTTTAGCATCGATGTAGCGTATCACAAGCACCAACTGGCAGTGGGTGGAAAGCGTCAGTCGCCTCGTCAGCTTGAATGGCGATAAAATCAGCACTCTTTACTTCCTCCAGGATGTAATCCTTAAGCACTGACAACATACAGTCCAACAGCTCGTTCTGTATCGTCTTTGACGTGCCCTTAAAAACGGTAGCTGTCTTCAGGTGCTCCTCCAGCACACTGTCGAGGGAGGCAACAAAATCCACTAAGCCCCCGGAAAATGCCGGGGTTGTCCGAGAGTCAGTCTCCTCGTGCCCACGCAAGGCCAACTCAAAAGCCCCACAGAACTTCACACAATCGATAATTTTGGATAGAATGTGCCTGTTTTTATCCACCTCCTCATTGTGTTTCCTCACCGCAATCCTGTGGCCGTCATCCAGCTGCGTAGCAATGTTCACCCTTCCTAATACAGCTAGCTTTACAGAGTTGTCCATGTGTGCCCTGGTGTTCTCATGTTTCTTTACCTTCTCTGACAGGTGCTTCATATCCCTCACTCCGGTACCTGTCCATGCTGAATCTGACCCGTCGTTTTAAAAAAGCAAGCACGGAAAGCAAAATAAAGCATTAGCATCAGTGCACCCAGCTAGCCAAGCCTTCCTGGTGTACCAGCTACGGGAGAAGCTTCGCGCATATACTGCTTCCCTTTCTCGTAGCCTGCTGTCTGATTGAGAGGTCAGGTTGATCTGGGCCCAGCTCTTTCACCCGAACTTTCTCTGACAAAGTTCTCCTCTCAAACGGATCTTGGAGGAGAGATTTCACCGAGTTAGGGTTGGGTCTTGGAGGAGTAACGTTTGCGTTCGCCATTGTCGTCTAGTAAAAATGGCGCCACTGGAGCCCGGTCCTTATTTTATCAGGGGCGAGCTTGGGGCGATAAAATAATCGCCCTCCTTGGATTCGAATTAAAATCGCTGATTAGCTACATTTTATGTCATACATTCATATCTTAAATTAGCAATTGGCTTAACTGCTACGTAGACCCGCCTCCTCGGGGCACTTTCTGTATCGCCCAGAGCTGACGAGGCGTTTGACAGGCAGAGGAAAGGTTGCGAATATGATTTTCTATCATATCTTACACATATTACTGTGTGCATTCCATATTTCAAACACACAAATATTGACATACTGATGTTTTTATTATTATTATTATTATTATTATTATTTTTTTTTTATAATTTTATTTAAGGGGGCGGCGCCCTAGCGCCCTCTATCGGCCAGCCGCCACTGGCCTTATTCTAAAATTGATTAAATTCTTCTCCCCTCCCTATCAATCTACATACAATACCCCATAATGACAAAGCAAAAAAATTAAAATATATATACATTTACATAAGTATGACCCTTTACTCAGTACTTTGTTGAAGCACTTTTGGCAGCGATTACAGCATCAAGTCTTCTTGGGTATGACGCTACAAGCTTGGCACACCTGTATTTGGGGAGTTTCTCCCATTCTTCTCTGCAGATCCTCTCAAGCCCTGTCAGGTTGGATGGGGAGCGTTGCTGCACAGCTATTTTCAGGTCTCTCCAGAGATGTTCGATCGGGTTCAAGTCCTGTCTCTGGTTGGGCCACTCAAGGACATTCAGAGACCTGTCCCTGAAGCCACACCTGCGTTGTCTTGGCTGTGTGCTTAGGGTCGTTGTCCTGTTGGAAGGGGAACCTTTGCACCAGTCTGAGGTCCTGAGCGCTCTGGAGCAGGTTTTCAACAAGGATCTCTCTGTACTTTGCTCCGTTCATCTTTGCCTCAATCCTGACTATTCTCCCAGTCCCTGCCGGTGAAAAACATCCCCACAGCATGATGCGGCCTCCACCATGCTTCACCTTAGGGATGGTGCCAGGTTTCCTTCAGACATGACGCTTGGCATTCAGGCCAAATAGTTCAATCTTGGTTTCATCAGACCAAATAATCTTGTTTCTCATGGTCTGAGTGTCTTTAGGTGCCTTTTTGGCAAACTCCAAGCGGGCTGTCATGTGCCTTTTACTGAGGAGTGGCTTCCGTCTGGCCACTCTACCATAAAGGCCTGATTGGGGGAGTGCTGCAGAGATGGTTGTCCTTCTGGAAGGTTCTCCCATCTCCACAGAGGAACTCTAGAGCTCTGTCAGAGTGACCATTGGGAGGCCACATGATGGAGGCCACTGTGTTCATGGGGACCTTCAATGCTGCAGACATTTTTTGGTACCCTTCCCCAGTTCTGTGCCTCGGCACAATCCTATCTCGGAGCTCTACGGACAATTCCTTTCACCTCATGGTTTGGTTTTTGCTCTGACATGCACTGTCAACTGTGGGACCTTATATAGACAGGTGTGTGCCTTTCCAAATCATGTCCAATCAATTGAATTTACCACAGGTGGACTCCAATCAAGTTGTAGAAACATCTAAAGAATGATCAATGGAACAGGATTCACCTGAGCTCAATTTCAAGTCACATAGCAAAGGGTCTGAATACTTATGTAAAAAAGGTATTTCGGTTTTTTATTTTTAATACATTTGCAAAAATGTATAAAAAACTGTTTTCGCTTTGTCATTATGTGGTATGGTGTATAGATGGCTGAGGATTTTTATTTATTTAATCCATTTTAGAATAAGGCTGTAACGTAACAAAATGGTGGAAAAAGTCAAGGGGTCTGAATACTTTCCGAAGGCACTGTATATTTAATAGAAATGGCCTTACAATAACAGCCTTGTTGATGCTAGCCCTGTACTCTCTCAGTAGATTGTCCTGGTATGAAAGTAAACCCTGCTCTTCAGCAGCAATAACTGTCTTCCGATTAGTCTTGTCTCTTGTGCGCCACTCCTGTAGTTCTTCCGCTGAGTGAGCATCAACACAGTTGCTCCCAAGCTCACATGTAGAGGCCCTCCTATGGATAAATTACATTACATTTTATGTTTTAGAAATGTTAATTGCTGTTATTATGAATCACATTAGATATCCAACTATAAGTGTCTGATTAATAGGATCAGCTCAATATTAGGAAGGTGAACCTAATGTTTGGTATACTCAGTGTATGTGTTGTGTGATACTGACTGGGTGTAATGTACCTTTCACACAATTTGTAGGCTTGGTTGGTTTGAGGTGGGTCTCGATACTTCCACTCAGTCGTTGTCTCATTGTTATACTCGCTGGTCCTTTTGATGTGATTGAACGTGTTGAGGTGGTTCTGGTAACATCCCCATTGAGAAAACGATAGACTGCAGGCTTTGCAGTAGTGCTGGGTCAGAGACAGAGAAGCTGCTGCCACCGGCTGATGTTTATGTACAGCCAGAAGCAGCTCAGAGCGAACAAACCCCTCCTGGCTCTCAGCTGTCCACACGGTCATCTCTACCTCACTGTGTGCAAACCAGCATCGATGAGCGCCATGCCAGCATTGCTCACCCTTCTCAACATACTTACAGTACTGCCATGAGCGGATGTTCAAGTGGGGAAGGATGGGCAGCGGCCTGACCTCCTCATACAACAGTGTATTTTGCTTGTCACAAAGAACTAGAGTTGCCTTCCAAATGTGCCTGTGTCTGGAATTGCACTTCAAGTTGTTGCCCTTACAGGAGATCTGCCGTGGACTGCGATGGAAGCAGGTTTCGCAGAGCTCCATGAACTTGCCAGGGAACTGGCGCTGAATTCTCTCTTTAGTAGTCATAGCGTAATCCCGGTTTTCTCTGAAATTAAAAAACAAAGCATGACAGGTTTTTGTACATAGATCAATTTTAATTTAGTCCATTATTTAATTATTGATAGAGGCAAATGGTAGTGTGACACTTTAGTCCTTGATATCATGCATACAGTGCTATGAAAAAGTATTTGCCCCCTTTCTAATTTTCTCTACTTTTGCATATTTGTGATACTGAATGTTATCAGATCTTCAACCAAAACCTAATATTAGATAAAGGGAACATAAGTGAACAAATAACACAACAATTACATATTTATTTCATTTATTTCATTAACAAAGTTATGCAACACCCAATTCCCCTGTGTGAAAAAGTAAATGCCCCCTTACACTCAATAACTGGTTGTGCCACCTTTAGCTGCAATGACTCCAACCAAATGCTTCCTGTAGTTGTTGATCAGTCTCTCACGTCGCTGTGGAGGAATTTTGGCCCACTCTTCCATGCAGAACTGCTTTAACTCAGTGACGTGTGGGTTTTCAAGCATGAACTGCTCGTTTCAAGTCCTGACACAACATCTCAATTGGGATTAGGTCTGGACTTTGACTAGGCCATTCGAAAACTTCCAATTTGTTGCTTTTTAGCAATTTTCATGTAGACTTGATTGTGTGTTTTGGATCATTGTCTTGCTGCATGACCCAGCTGCGCTTCAGCTTCAGCTCACAGACGGATGGTCTGACATTCTCCTGTAGAATTCTCTGATACAATCCCTGTGGCGTACTGCATTAGCATCAAATAGCCCCCGTGATATGCAACTTTTCAGGGAAGTTAGGAACCAATATACACAAGCAGTTAGGAAAGCAAAGGCTAACTTTTTCAAACAGAAATTTGCATCCTGTAGCACTAACTCCAAAAAGTTTTGGGACACTGTAAAGTCCATGGAAAATAAGAGCACTTCCTCCCAGCTGCCCACTGCACTGAGGCTAGGAAACACTATCACCACCGATAAATCTACAATAATCGAGAATTTCAACAAGCATTTTGCTACGGCTGGCCATGCTTTCCACCTGGCTACCACTACCCCGGCCACCAGCTCTGCACCCTCCGCTGCAACTTGCCCATGCCCCCCCGCTTCTCCTTCACACAAATCCAGACAGCTGATGTTCTAAAAGAGCTGCAAAATCTGGACCCCTACAAATCATCTGGACTAGACAATCTGGACCCTTTCTTTCTAAAACTAGCCGCCCGAAATTGTCGCAACCCTATTACTAGCCTGTTCAACCTCTCTTTCGTAACGTCTGAGATCCCCAGAGATTGGAAAGCTGCCGCGGTCATCCCCCTCTTCAAAGGGGGTGACACTCTAGATCCAAACTGTTACAGACCCATATCCATCCTGCCCTGCCTTTCAAAAGTTTTTGAAAGCCAAGTCAACAAACAGATCACCAACCATTTCGAATCCCACCGTACCTTCTCTGCTATGCAATCCGGTTTCGAGCTGGTCATGGGTGCACTTCAGCCACGCTCAAGGTCCTAAATGATATTATAACCGCGATCGATAATAGACAGTACTGTGCAGCCGTTTTCATTGACCTGGCCAAGGCTTTCGACTCTGTCAACCACCGCATTCTTATTGGCAGACTAAATAGCCTTGGTTTCTCTAATGACTGCCTCGCCTGGTTCACCAACTACTTCTCAGATAGAGTTCAATGTGTCAAATCGGAGGGCCTGTTGTCTGGACCTATGGCAGTCTCTATGGGGGTGCCACAGGGTTCAATTCTTGGGCCAACTCTTTTCTCTGTGTATATCAATGACGTCGCTCTTGCTGCTGGTGACTCTCAGATCCACCTCTACGCAGACCGACACCATTTTGTATACATCTGGCCCTTCATTGGACACTGTGTTAACAAACCTCCAAACGAGCTTCAATTCCATACAACACTCCTTCAGTAGCCTCCAACTGCTCTTAAACACTAGTAAAACAAAATGCATGCTCTTCAACCGACGCTGCTTGCACCCGCCCACCCGACTAGAATCACTACTCTAGACGGGTCTGACCTAGAGTACGTGGACAACTACAAATATCTAGGTGTCTGGTTAGACTGTAAACTCTCCTTCCAGACTCACATTAAGAATCTCCAATCCAAAGTTAAATCTAGAATCGGTTTCCTATTTCGCAACAAAGCCTCCTTCACTCATGCTGCCAAACATGCCCTTGTAAAACTGACTATCCTACCGATCCTTGACTTCGGCGATGTCATTTACAAAATAGCCTCCAACACTCTACTCAGCAAATTGGATGTTGTCTATCACAGTGCCATCCGTTTTGTCTCCAAAGCCCCATATAATACCCCACCACTGTGACCTGTACGCTCTTGTTGGCTGGTCCTCACTACATATTCAAGTCGCCAAACCCACTGGCTCCAGGCCATCTATAAATCACTGCTAGGCAAATCCCCGCCTTATCTTAGCTCATTGGTCACCATAGCAACACCCACCCGTAGTCTGCGCTCCAGCGGGTATATCTCACTGGTCATCCCCAAAGCCAACACCTCCTTTGGCGCAATTCCTTCCAGTTCTCTGCTGCCAATGACTGGAACAAACTGCAAAAATC
>NW_025536934.1:0-45688 GCF_020615455.1 Coregonus clupeaformis
TGACAGAGGTCAAAGGTTAGGACAGTTACAGATATTTCTGTCTGAACGTTGCCTAACCCTTCTGTGTGTGTCTGAACGTGGACTAAAGTGTGTGTGTCTTAACGTGGACTACAGTGTGTGTCTGAACGTGGACTACAGTGTGTGTGTTGTATCCATGCTAACCCTCCCCCTGTATCTCTCCTGTCTCTCTAGGACTGCGGCGGATGACAGCGGGCTTCATGGGGGCATGGCGGTAGCATCATTCTATTTGGCTGGGTGATAGGTGTTCTGGGATGCTGCTGGGATAGGGGACTGATGCAGTACGTGGCTGGACTGCTGTTCCTCATGGGAGGTAAGTGTACAACACAGATACTGTACATCATTAAAGCCTAGGCCTTGGATTCACCAAACACTTCTTAAGAAAAATACTAAGGGAAGCTTTTAATTTTAAAAAAGAACACGTTCATAAGATAGTTTGTATGGCGTCCTAAATCCTGGTGATCAGGTAAACTGGTCCGTAGGATTGTTAATCACAATCACTTCTCACTAGTTACGTCGAACCTGAATAGATTCTGTCATCTTAACTTCCTGACTGGTTGTTTGTCAACAGTTAGAGGACTGAGGGTTTTCTAGACAATAGTGACCCCCAGCTCAGGTCGTTACTGTGACAGAGAATAGCATCAACAGCTAGTTGACCACAGCTCACAGCCTTCAGCTCAGCGTCGCCAAGCTATGGGACCCTGGAACTGAACCCCTTCCCTCTGCAACTGGATCCTGGACTTCCTGACGGGCCGTCCCCAGGTGGCGAGGGTAGGCAACAACACAGCCGCCACCACTGACCCTGAACACAGGGGCCCCCTCAGGGGTGTGTGCTTAGTCCCCTCCTGTACTCCTGTTCACCAATGACTGCGTGGCACGCGCACGACTCCAACACCATCATCAAGTTTGCTGACGACATGACGGTGGTAGGACTGATCACCGGCGACGAGTCGAGACAAGGAGGAGGTCAGGTGACCTGGTAGTGTGGGGCCGGAGCAAAAACCTCTCCCTCAACGTCAGTAAGACCAAGGAGCTGATCGTGGACTACAGGAAACGGGGGGAGGGTCGAGCACGCCTCCATCCACACCGATGGGGCTGCAGTGGAGCAGGTCCAGAGCTTCAAGTACCTCGCTTTCCAAATCACTAAGAACTTTAAAATGGTCCACACACACACACACACACAGTCGTGAAGAAGGCACGACAGCGCCTCATCCCTCTCAAGAGGTTGAAAAGGTTTGGCATGGGCCCTCAAATCCTCAAAAGGTTCTTCAGCTGCACCATTGAGAGCATCTTGACTGGCTGCATCACTGCTTGGTATGGCAATAGCACCGCCCTCGATCGCCAGGCGCTACAAGGGTGACGCGACAGCCGAGTACGCCACTGGGACCGAGCTCCTGCCATCCAGGACCTCTATACCAGACGGTGTCAGAGGAAGGCCCTCAAAATTGTCAAAGACTCCAGCCACCCTAGTCATAGACTGTTCTCTCTGCTACCGCACGGCAAGCGGTAACCGAGGGCCATGTCTAGGTCGAAACAAAAGACTTCTCAACAGCTTCTACCCCAAGCCATAAGACTCCTGAACAGCTAATCATGGCTACCCGGACTACTTGCACTGCCCCACCCCCCACCCCATCTTTTTACGCTGCTGCTACTCTGTTAATTATTTATGCATAGTCACTTTAACTCTACCCACATGTACATATTACTTCAACTACCTCAACTAGCTCGGTGCCCCGCATCATTGACTCTGCACCGGTAGCCTCCCTACTGTTATTTTTATTTTACTTCTGCTCTTTTTTTCTCAACACATTTTTGTTGTTGTTTTATTTTACTTTTTATTAAAAAAATAAATGCATTGTTGGTTAAGGGCTGTAAGTAAGCATTTCACGGTAATGTCTACACCTGTTGTATTCGGCACATGTGGCAAATAAAATGTGATTTAATTTTATTTGAAAGGAAGGCCCAGAAAATCGTTAAAGACTCCAGCCACCCAAACCATAGACTGTTCTCTCTGCTTCCGCACGACAAGCGGTACCGGTGCATCAAGTCTGACACCAACAGGCTCCTGAAAAGCTTCTATCCCCATGCCATAAGACTGCTAAATAGCTAACTAAATGGCTAACTAAATAGCTAACTAAATAGCTAACTACATGGCTAACTAAATGGCTAACTACATGGCTAACTAAATAGCTAACTACATGGCTAACTAAATAGCTAACTACATGGCTAACTAAATGGCTAACTAAATAGCTAACTAAATGGCTAACTAAATAGCTAACTACATGGCTAACTAAATGGCTAACTAAATAGCTAACTACATGGCTAACTAAATGGCTAACTAAATGGCTACAGTTGACCCTTGCATTTTCTTCTTATTTTTACACTGTCTCTATACACACTCACAGTGCCCTACACACTACACACTGTCACTCCAACACACACACACTCACTCCATCATTTGCTCACACACACATAACATGCACATACATTTATACTGACTCTACACACACCCACTCACAGACAATCATCATATACGCTGCTGCTACTCTGTTTATCATATATCCTGATGCCTGGTCACCTTAACCCTATACAGGTCATATTATATTACTGATAAACAGTTTCACACCAAATGAACGTCGTTCTTATTGCATCAGTGTAACTCTCTCTCTCTCTCTCTCTCTCTCTCTCTCTCTCTCTCTCTCTCTCTCTCTCTCTCTCTCTCTCTCTCTCTCTCTCTCTCTCTCTCTCTCTCTCTCTCTCTCTCTCTCTCTCTCTCTCTCTCTCTCTCTCTCTCTCTCTCTCTCTCCTCTCTCTCTCTCTCTCTCTCTCTCTCTCTCTCTCTCACTCTCTCTCTCTCTCCCCCCCCTCCTCTATCTCTCCCTCTACCCTCCCCTCTCTCCCCTCTCTCCCCTCACCTCCCCTCTCTCTCACTCTCTCCTCCCTCCCTCTCTTTTTCTTCCCCAACCTCCCCTCTCTCTCTCCCTTCTCCCCCTCCTCTCCTCTCCTCTCCTCTCTCTCCTCTCCTTCCTCCTCTCCCCTCTCCTCTCCCTCCTCCCCTCCCTCTCTCTCTCCTCTCCTCCCCAGGCACCTTCTGTTCATAATCTCTCTCTGTACCTGCGTGGAGGGATCAACTTGAGCTCTCTCCCACGTTACCCGCTACCTCACGGCCTGCCGGATGACATCGCCATGGCTGCGGCTGGTCTATGTTCTGTGCCTGGGAGGCCTGGGGCTCACCCTCATCGCTGGCTTCTTCTGCACCCTGGCTCCCTCCGTCCAGCCTCCCATCGATCCAGCTGCCCCAAGTCGAGGCAGGAGGAACGGAACGGTCTGCTAGAGGACCGGGATGGAGGATGGAGGACTGGAGGTCCACTGGAGCCGGTCCGCAGCGCTAGCTAGATAGCTAACTACACCTTTAACTACACAGACAGCCAGAAGAAAGAGAAGATCGAGAATCTAACAAACAAAATCTAACAAGCAAATGAGTTGACAAATCCATGCATTCATTTTTTTTTATAATCATCGACTATCAGTCTTTTCCTGGCCACTGTAAAGACAAGTGTGTTGTTTGTTGTTTGTTTAAATTGTGGTAGAGTGTGTATAAACATGATCTGGTTTCTTGAAAAACAACAGAAAAAAAAACCAACAACAACAAACTGACAGAGAAATATAATCAACGATCTGAAGTTGTGCTGGTGGATTTGTAGTCGGGGAGCGGATGTTGTGATGTTTGAAATGGATGTACCATGAAACGGCCTTCTCTCCTGGGGAACGAGAGGAACTTTTCATTAATGAACGATGACAGACGGATGGACAACAAGGGGTTGGGAGTTACAGCAACGGGGGGACATATTGGACACTTGGAGAGAAATGCACCTTTCAGCAGGACAGTGTCCTCTGCCATCTCAGCGTGTCAGGATACTCTGTGTTATCAGACAGACAGACAGTGGAACATTATGTCTGGACCTCAGTGGAACTCATGGTGACTGGCCCCTAAACCCATCGACAACAAGGGGAATAACTGCAACTCTACTGTTACTGAGGGGCAGTGGGGGCTGCTGATGGGAGGACGGCTCATAGTAATGTCTGGAATGGAGCAAATGGAATGACATCACCATGGAAACCATGTGTTTGATGTATTTCATACCATTCCATCTATTCCGCTCCAGACGTTACCACCAGCCCCGTCCTTCCCAATTAAGGTGCCACCAACCCCCTGTGCCGAGGGATTAATCACCACCAACTGAGAGGGGTCAAAGGTTGGAGTATTATGAATAGCACATCCTGTTCTAAAAAGACACCTCGGCTTACTGGAGACTTCCAATGGGATTTACCCAGAACAATCAATGAATTTGAAATCGATTCGATTTGTCTGAAAGATACAAGATTTTTTGTGGGGGGGAGTTGAAAACGGACATCTGACTTGTGGCTGTGGTTTGGTTGAACTCTCAGTGTGTTTCCTCAGATCTACTCTGAGTCACTGGACCTGGGGGACATCACAACACAGGATACCGGCTCTCTACAGTAGCTCTACAAAACTACAGAATATTCCAGAACTACAGAATAATCATTCCAGAGAAATTACAGCCAGGAAATTCCACGTTGGAGCATTGTCATTCCCACCAGGGCATCCTAGGCTGCATCCCAAATGGTACCCTATTCCCTTTGGGCTATAGTCAAAAGTAGTGCACTAAATAGGGAACAGGGCGCCATTCGAGAGACCTATTTCTTCAAGCCTTATCTAGCCTCAGTCATCTAACATTTTATACATGAATTCCTTTTTTTCCTTTGCATCGTGCTGAAACCCATCCTGAATGAACGGACTGTGCGTGTGATGTTGTCGTAGTGTGTGTTGGTTTTCCATTCTAGTCAAGAGTGTGTATGTGTGTGTTTTGAATAAAAATTTAAATAAAACATCAACAGTTGTAAAAATGATGAACAGAGACTAGTAGAAAGATGCACTATCGTGTTTAAACAGTATTGCCCTGGTTCCGTCCGGTCCTCTGTTTGGGAGGACGGGGACTTTCGAAATTCTACTGTCGCTCGCTGCCTTGAGGTTCTCTACGGAGCAGTTCAGATTATATTTAGAGCTGGAGGTTAACCAGTAAGATGTAGTCAGGAGAGGTGTCACAGCTTCAGTTAAAACCACAAAGCTTCTAAGATGGAGGACAAAGACTCAGTTGTTCAACGGTTGGGAATCTTAGCCATCCTCTTTCTGTAGAGATTGTCACAACAACACATCACTTTTGATCTGTAAGTACACTATTGTTCATAGACAATTACAGTAGAGAAAACTTAAATGTAACAACATGTCCAGTCTTCGATTCCCAGTGGTACTTAAGTAAAAATACTTTAAAGTACGACTAGTTTTTTTTGGGGTATCTGTACTTTACTTTACTATTTATATTTTTGACAACTTTTACTTTTACATCACTACATTCCTAAAGAAAATAATGTACTTTTTACTCCATACATTTTCCCTGACACCCAAAAGTACTCGTTACATTTTGAATGCTTAGCAGAACAGGAAAATGGTCAAATTCACGCACTTATCAAGAGAACATCCCTGGTCATCCCTACTGCCTCTTATCTGGCAGACTCACTAAACACACATGCTTTGTTTGTAAATGTTGAGTGTTACCCTGGGTATGCATACATTTTAAAAACAAGAAAAAGGTGCCGTCTGGTTTGCATAATATAAGAAATTTGAAATGATTTATACTTTTACTTTTACTTTTGATACTTAAGTATATTTTAGCAATTACATTTACTTTTGATACTTAAGTATATTTAAAACCAAATACTTTTAGACTTTTACTCAAGTAGTATTTTACTGGGTGACTTTCACTTTTACTTGAGTCATTTTCTATTAAGGTATCTTTACTTTTACTCAGTATGACAATTGGTACTTTTTCTCTGCAAATGCGGGAACATTGCTTTAAATTAGCTAGCTATAACCCAGATCTTCCGTGATACTTCTGGGAACAGAATCCAGCCCTTAAAGCCGCAATTAGCAGTAAAAACACAACAACTCCCCGCCCCTGTTTCAGTAAAAAAAAAAAAATGGGAAGGGGCTGCAGAAACACTTTCGAAATTCATAGTCAGAGCTATGGATGTAAGGACTGACCCTCCATGATATCAACATGATAGTTGTAGTAAGGACTGACCCTCCATGATATCAACATGATAGTTGTAGTAAGGACTGACCCTCCATGATATCAACATGATAGTTGTAGTAAGGACTGACCCTCCATGATATCAACATGATAGTTGTAGTAAGGACTGACCCTCCATGATATCAACATCATAAGTCCAAAAGTGTATGTTACCTTATGTAACAGTAAAATATCCCTGTGTCTGGTTCCACTCTATATTTAGCTAGCTACCTGTAGTATTTTGGGACCTTGGCAGAGAACAGATGGAACATGTCCAATACCTGGCGGTGATGTTTGGGACCAGAGAACAGATGGAACATGTCCGATACCTGGCGGTGATGTTTGGGACCAGAGAACAGATGGAACATGTCCAATACCTGGCGGAGATGTTTGGGACCAGAGAACAGATGGAACATGTCCAATACCTGGCGGTGATGTTTGGGACCAGAGAACAGATGGAACATGTCCAATACCTGGCGGTGATGTTTGGGACCAGAGAACAGATGGAACATTTCCAATACCTGGCGGTGATGTTTGGGACCAGAGAACAGATGGAACATGTCCGATACCTGGTGGTGATGTTTGGGACCAGAGAACAGATGGAACATGTCCAATACCTGGCGGTGATGTTTGGGACCAGAGAACAGATGGAACATTTCCAATACCTGGCGGTGATGTTTGGGACCAGAGAACAGATGGAACATGTCCGATACCTGGCGGTGATGTTTGGGACCAGAGAACAGATGGAACATGTCCGATACCTGGCGGTGATGTTTGGGACCAGAGAACAGACGGAACATGTCCGATACCTGGCGGTGATGTTTGGGACCAGAGAACAGATGGAACATGTCCAATACCTGGCGGTGATGTTTGGGACCAGAGAACAGATGGAACATGCCCGATACCTGGTGGTGATGTTTGGGACCAGAGAACAGATGGAACATGTCCAATACCTGGCGGTGATGTTTGGGACCAGAGAACAGATGGAACATGTCCAATACCTTGCGGTGATGTTTGGGACCAGAGAACAGATGGAACATGTCCGATACCTGGCGGGGATGTTTGGGACCAGAGAACAGATGGAACATGTCCAATACCTGGCGGTGATGTTTGGGACCAGAGAACAGATGGAACATGTCCGATACCTGGCGGTGATGTTTGGGACCAGAGAACAGATGGAACATGTCCGATACCTGGCGGTGATGTTTGGGACCAGAGAACAGATGGAACATGTCCGATACCTGGCGGTGATGTTTGGGACCAGAGAACAGATGGAACATGTCCGATACCTGGCGGTGATGTTTGGGACCAGAGAACAGATGGAACATTTCCAATACCTGGCGGTGATGTTTGGGACCAGAGAACAGATGGAACATGTCCGATACCTGGCGGTGATGTTTGGGACCAGAGAACAGATGGAACATTTCCAATACCTGGTGGTGATGTTTGGGACCAGAGAACAGATGGAACATGTCCGATACCTGGCCGGTGATGTTTGGGACCAGAGAACAGATGGAACATGTCCGATACCTGTGATGTTTTGATGTCGCGTTTGTCATACTCACTTCCTCATTCCCCCTGTGACACTATAGAGAGCGCTCTGACCTCTAGCAAAGGTCAAATTAACAGTCACATGGTTAAGAGTCGCTATGGAGAGCAACTATGATTGACATGCCCCTGCTCATTAAAAAACAATTACCAGTCTAGTATGCAAAATGGCAGCCAATATATTTCTGGAGAAAATACAGAATTTTCGATTTTGATTACCTCAGAGACTGCACTCCAAATGGACCTATCCCTTTATAGTGCACTACTCTGGTCAAAAGTAGTGCACTATAAAGAGAATATGGGTGTCATTGGACTGAATTCTGAGAGTAGAGACTTGTCTGACCCTTTACTAAGCACACTACGATTGCTGTAGGGGTGGCAGCTCCAACGCTGATAAATGAGGTTGTAGTCTGGTACACCTCTTAAATGAGCTCTGAATCTATACGTCAATAATCAGGTTGGACCTATAGCTAATGAAGCTTGGCATGACAGGTCTCCTCGATCAATCAGCATCCTCAGAGAAGATCATTCAATTTAAATAACTGATGTGAGTCTCACTCAGTTTGATGGTTCTCCCTCTTTAACACACTACAGTCACAACGGTAAAGGTTTTACTATGACTCAGCACAGGAGAACACACCAGGGTCCCATTCATTTGGCTGTAGTAGGTTAAAGAGGTTAAAGCGGGAGAACCACCAAACTGAGTGAACGGGACCCTGCTGTTTCCATCCACAGTTTGTATGCAAGTAAAGTCATATTCGTGATGGAAACAGGAAGTTCCGGTACAATTTTATAAATGCCGACAGATGATTTTGTTCGTTCGACATGGGTGGGATCTTTTTTTGTGTGTTGGTAAAATGAATAATGTGAGAAAAAGCGAAACAACTTTATGCACAAATATTGATATAATAACCATCGTATCGAAGTAAGCTTGGAGTCACGTGATGATATGGTGTGTGTGGTCCTCCCACTACGACTCGGGGAAACCATGCAGTTTATTAGGCTACAGATTAAATAAGTTATGATGAACTTCACAGGGTGGTGAAAGTGCACAGGGTTGAGTTTGATGCTCCTTTCCAATAAATACTGAGGGTCTTATTCTGGTGACGTGATGATCGATGCCGTTTGACAAATAAAAATATTCTTGCTCTTATCCATAATAACCTGGTCATGTGGACTCACTAACCTACCCGCGCTGTATCTGCCAGCTGTTGGCTAGAGTTCAGTTTCTTATTGGACAAGTTCAGAAAGTCTCTCTGTTTCATTCTGTTTTCTTCTGTTTGGTGCCTAATGAATACGCCCCAGATCTACATAATTTAAAAGTATTATTCAGAATTTAAGTAGGCCTATGTGTGTTGAAAGAGCCAAAGGGGTTGGATTAATGACTCTGCACAGTGTGGGTAGATTAATGACTCTCTGCAAAGTGTGGGTGGATTAATGACTCTCTCTGCAAAGTGTGGGTGGATTAATGACTCTCTCTGCAAAGTGTGGGTGGATTAATGACTCTCTCTGCAAAGTGTGGGTGGATTAATGACTCTCTCTGCAAAGTCGGGCTCAATTTGGTACTTTGAGGTCAGGAGGATATTGTAAAAATTAATTTAAGGTTAGTTACTCTGCAGAGCTGCCTCCAAAACAAGATTCATGACAAAAAAAATGCTAAACAGCACATCTTAAGGGTAAATTATAGCATATTTTGACTTTGCAACTGGCCCATCTAGCAGAATTCGCTCAGTTCTGCCTCATGGACAAGACTGATCCCAATAAACGTCAACCTGCTTAAGAGGCATTAGAAGAAGACAAAAAAATAATATGACCAATTGAATGACATCTATTGTAGGATAAATCAATGTTAGAGTTTACATAGCTGGCCATAAATGGATGTTGCATTTTACTTTATTTGTTGGTATGTAAGGCTTCTTCTAAACCATTGCTTTCTACTACAGAAAAAAAACAGTCCGTCAGATTTCCAGTAATTCCAATTAATTTAATACCCCCCCTGAGCTTCACGAATAGGACTTGGAAATATGGAAATATAGATTAGCCAAATTGTTTTACCTGAGCATAACCCAAAAACTAAGGAACTATGAAATTAGCCGACTCTGTTGTTTATGATTGTGTTGTCATGGAGAACTGATTGGGCTCATTGCTTCCAGTTGAAATAGAAATGATGCTCTCGGGGATGGCATGCTGTGAGCACTACCGAAAATTGCTTTTTGCATGTGAAAAAAAGTTTATGCCATATGCCGCATTTGCTATAGGCCTATTGTTTGCGTTTTTTGTTGGTGACACTTTGATATCTCGATAATTTGCAGCTGCTTGAGTCTATCAAAAGTGCGCGAGTTTGAACAGTTAGGTCCTGACCTGACTTTTTTATTTTATCAGCACGAATTAGATTGATCAATAAAAGCCCCCACTCGTGGTCTTCTTAAATTAAACTCATTTTTTGACAGACAGTATGAAGCACAATACCACGCGGGAGATAGGAACGGAGGAACTTTCCACAGGCTGGGATCCGCACTATGCAGCTGTTGTAAAAGCGCATTTTATACTGGCGGTTCGCTACGGGCATATTCATTACGCCGATTCTGTTGCAACCGAAGCAAACCGAACGAAACGGGTCGGGACCTACCTGAATTGGTCCAATAGAAACTCTCGTTTTGCTCTGTGTGCTTCCATTTGGTTCTTAAACTTTAAACGGTTCCTTAATGAATAAACCCCTGGTCGCAAAAACAATTATTGATAGGCAGCTTAAACTTCTTTAATTCAACCATCAATGTGTTAAAAATACATATATACATTTGTGAACAGCCATCCACAACAACCACAATCCGTAAGGCGCAAATAGCTACCTAGTTTCAGTGGTGGAAAAAGTCCTCAATTGTCATACTTGAGAAAAAGTAAAGATACCTTAATAGAAAATGACTCAAGTAAAAGTGAAAGTCACCCAGTAAAATACTACATGAGGAAAAGTCTAAAAGTATTTGATTTTAAATATACTTAACTATCAAAAGTAAATGTAATTGTTAAAATATACTTAAGTATCAAAAGTAAAGTATAAATTATTTCAAATTCATTATATTAAGCAAACCAGATGGCACAATTGTATTCTTTAAAAAAATTAAATGTTTAGGGATAGCCAGGGGGCACACTCCAACACTCAGACATAATTTACAAACAAAGCATGTGTGTTTAGTGAGTCCACCAGATCAGAGCCAGTAGGGATGACCAGATGTTCTCTTGATAAATGTGTGAATTTGACCATTTTCCTGTGCTGCTAAGCATTCCAAATGTAACGAGTACTTTTGGGTGTCAGGGAAAATGTATGGAGTAAAAAGTAGATTATTTCTTTAGGAAGGTAGTGAAGTTGTGAGGACAGACGCTGGGAGACGAGAAGCAAGTAGAGGGAGTGAACATTTAATATATACAGACATGAAACAAAACACGGACAGCGTTTGGACAGGGGAAACATAACGACATTAATGCAGACACGGGGATCAAACTGGGGGAACAGACAAATATAGGGGATGTGATTAAACAGTGATGAAGTCCAGGTGAGTCCTATGAAGCGCTGATGCGCGTAACGATGGTGACAGGTGTGCGTAATGATGCGCCTCGAGCGCCAGGGAGGGGAGCGGGAGCAGGCGGACAGAAGTAAAAGCAAAAGTTGTCAAAAAAGATCAATAGTAAAGTAAAGATACTCTTTAAGTAGTACTTTAAAGTATTTTTTTACTTAAGTACTTTACACCACTGTCTAGTTTAGCATACACTGGCTCACTATACTCACCACAGAAGGCAAGGTATACTGTACTACAGAGTGTAAGTTACCTGTCCAAAAAAAGCACACCTGAAAAGCAGTTGCACTCGATAGCCAGTATTGACAGAACTCTACTTTGTAAGGGCCCTCATATCACCGGAGGCAGACTCAGGCTTGTGATCCCATACTGTAGGCTCCATGGAAATAGAATGAAACGTCAGTGGTTCCAGGCCCTTCTACGCATTCTGATTCTATGGTCGGATCACACCGGAACATTCTCTAGACTGTTGAACGTAATGGAACCCTACTGAAACATACCAATCTCTTTACAGGAACAACTGACCAGACCAGGACAGATGCTTCAAATGCTTGACTAGTATGTAAAGGGACTATGGGAATGTGGGTTTGAGGTTTCAGGTCGGTTTGAATAGTGTAAAATAGATACTGCACCTTTCCTTTTGGACGGATATTATTAAAAACAAAGGATTGATCAACCTTTTACATCAGTAATGTGTCTGTTGAAAAATGAAAAAAAAATAAACCCTGGAAAATGTTCAACCGTGGAATGTAAAATCATTATGAAATAAATCTCATTGGTGTGTTATCAAGTTGGTAGTTTTGTCATCATACTGTATACATGGTCTCTCTCTCTCTCTCTCTCTCTCTCTCTCTCTCTCTCTCTCTCTCTCTCTCTGAATTAAGCTTTACCATTTTCTGTAGCATTAGCATTGTCTGATCTTTTTGTGTTGAAAGATTTATTGAAAGAGTTCATTCCTAAATGTAAATGTTTTACACCAATGTGGGGCGTAGGCCTAATCTTATAATGAAAAGATCAGAACAAGAGAGAGAAGAGGAGGAGAAGCAGCCTGAAGAAGATGGTGCATATTAAAACACTATGGAAACATGTCCTGGTCTTTGTAGCTGTAAGCCGTCCTCAGTGCCGTCTCTAGGATTAGTTGTCTGTAAGAGTCAACTTACCTCTCTGTGTTTTTGGCTCCTCTTTTGTTTCCATGTTGCCTTCGCCCCTGTTTCCATATTGCCTTCACCCCTGTTTCCGTGTTGCCTTCACCCCTGTTTCCGTGTTGCCTTCACCCCTGTTTCCGTGTTGCCTTCACCCCTGTTTCCGTGTTGCCTTCACCCCTGTTTCCGTGTTGCCTTCACCCGTTTCCGTGTTGCCTTCACCCGTTTCCGTGTTGCCTTCGCCCCTGTTTCCGTGTTGCCTTCGCCCCTGTTTCCGTGTTGCCTTCGCCCCTGTTTCCAAGTTGCCTTCGCCCCTGTTTCCGTGTTGCCTTCGCCCCTGTTTCCGTGTTGCCTTCGCCCCGGTTTCCGTGTTGCCTTCGCCCGGTTTCCGTGTTGCCTTCGCCGGTTTCCGGTTGCCTTCGCCCGGTTTCCGTGTTGCCTTCACCCCTGTTTCCGTGTTGCCTTAGTCCCTGTTTCCGTGTTGCCTTCGCCCCTGTTTCCGTGTTGCCTTCGCCCCTGTTTCCGTGTTGCCTTCACCCCTGTTTCCATGTTGCCTTCGCCCCTGTTTCCGTGTTGCCTTCACCCCTGTTTCCGTGTTGCCTTAGTCCCTGTTTCCGTGTTGCCTTAGTCCCTGTTTCCGTGTTGCCTTAGTCCCTGTTTCCGTGTTGCCTTAGTCCCTGTTTCCGTGTTCCCTTCGCCCCTGTTTCCATGTAGCCTTCACCCCTGTTTACGTGTTGCCTTCACCCCTGTTTCCATGTTGCCTTAGTCCCTGTTTCCGTGTTGCCTTCTCCCCTGTTTCCATGTTGCCTTCACCCCTGTTTCCGTGTTGCCTTCACCCCTGTTTCCATGTTGCCTTAGCCCCTGTTTCCATGGTACCTTCACCCCTGTTTCCATGGTACCTTCACCCCTGTTTCCATGTTGCCTTAGCCCCTGTTTCCATGGTACCTTCACCCCTGTTTCCGTGTTGCCTTCGACCCTGTTTCCGTGTTGCCTTCGACCCTGTTTCCATGTTGCCTTCGACCCTGTTTCCATGTTGCCTTAGCCCCTGTTTCCGTGTTGCCTTCACCCCTGTTTCCGTGTTGCCTTCGACCCTGTTTCCGTGTTGCCTTCGACCCTGTTTCCGTGTTGCCTTCGCCCCTGTTTCCGTGTTGCATTCGCCCCTGTTTCCGTGTTGCCTTAGCCCCTGTTTACGTGTAGCCTTCACCCCTGTTTCCATGTTGCCTTAGTTCCTGTTTCCATGTTGCCTTAGTCCCTGTTTCCATGTAGCCTTCGCCCCTGTACCCTGTTGCCTTAGTCCCTGTTTCCATGTTGCCTTCACCCCTGTTTCCGTGTTGCCTTAGTCCCTGTTTCCATGTTGCCTTCGCCCCTGTTTCCGTGTTGCCTTAGCCCCTGTTTACGTGTAGCCTTCACCCCTGTTTCCATGTTGCCTTAGCCCCTGTTTCCATGTTGCCTTAGTCCCTGTTTCCGTGTTGCCTTCGCCCCTGTTTCCGTGTTGCCTTCACCCCTGTTTCCGTGTTGCCTTCGCCCCTGTTTCCGTGTTGCCTTCACCCCTGTTTTTTGTGTTGCCTTCGCCCCTGTTTCCGTGTTGCCTTCACCCCTGTTTCCATGTTGCCTTAGACCCTGTTTCCATGTTGCCTTAGGCCCTGTTTCAATGGTACCTTCATCCCTGTTTCCATGGTACCTTCACCCCTGTTTCCATGTTGCCTTTACCCCTGTTTCCATGGTACCTTCACCCCTGTTTCCATGTTGCCTTAGCCCCTGTTTCCATGGTACCTTCACCCCTGTTTCCGTGTTGCCTTCGACCCTGTTTCCGTGTTGCCTTCGACCCTGTTTCCATGTTACCTTCGACCCTGTTTCCATGTTGCCTTGGCCCCTGTTTCCATGTTTTGCCTTCATCCCTGTTTCCGTGTTGCCTTCGACCCTGTTTCCGTGTTGCCTTCGACCCTGTTTCCGTGTTGCCTTCGACCCTGTTTCCGTGTTGCCTTCTCCCCTGTTTACGTGTAGCCTTCTTCCCTGTTTCCGTATTGCCTTAGTCCCTGTTTCCATGTTGCCTTCACCCCTGTTTCCGTGTTGCCTTAGTCCCTGTTTCCATGTTGCCTTCGCCCCTGTTTCCGTGTTGCCTTAGCCCCTGTTTACGTGTAGCCTTCAACCCTGTTTCCATGTTGCCTTAGCCCCTGTTTCCATGTTGCCTTAGTCCCTGTTTCCGTGTTGCCTTCGCCCCTGTTTCCATGTTGCCTTCACCCCTGTTTCCGTGTTGCCTTCGCCCCTGTTTCCGTGTTGCCTTCACCCCTGTTTCCGTGTTGCCTTCGCCCCTGTTTCCGTGTTGCCTTCACCCCTGTTTCCGTGTTGCCTTCGCCCCTGTTTCCGTGTTGCCTTCACCCCTGTTTCCGTTTTGCCTTAGTCCCTGTTTCTGTGTTGCCTTAGTCCCTGTTTCCGTGTTGCCTTAGTCCCTGTTTCCGTGTTGCCTTAGTCCCTGTTTCCGTGTTGCCTTCGACCCTGTTTCCGTGTTGCCTTCGACCCTGTTTCCGTGTTGCCTTCGACCCTGTTTCCGTGTTGCCTTCGACCCTGTTTCCGTGTTGCCTTCTTCCCTGTTTCCGTGTTGCCTTCGCCCCTGTTTCCGTGTTGCCTTCGCCCCTGTTTCCGTGTTGCCTTCGCCCCTGTTTCCGTGTTGCCTTCGACCCTGTTTCCGTGTTGCCTTCGACCCTGTTTCCGTGTTGCCTTCACCCCTGTTTCCGTGTTGCCTTCACCCCTGTTTCCGTGTTGCCTTAGCCCCTGTTTACGTGTAGCCTTCACCCCTGTTTCCATGTTGCCTTAGTCCCTGTTTCCATGTTGCCTTAGTCCCTGTTTCCATGTAGCCTTCGCCCCTGTACCCTGTTGCCTTAGTCCCTGTTTCCATGTTGCCTTCACCCCTGTTTCCGTGTTGCCTTAGTCCCTGTTTCCATGTTGCCTTCGCCCCTGTTTCCGTGTTGCCTTAGCCCCTGTTTACGTGTAGCCTTCACCCCTGTTTCCATGTTGCCTTAGCCCCTGTTTCCATGTTGCCTTAGTCCCTGTTTCTGTGTTGCCTTCGCCCCTGTTTCCATGTTGCCTTCACCCCTGTTTCCGTGTTGCCTTCGCCCCTGTTTCCGTGTTGCCTTCACCCCTGTTTCCGTGTTGCCTTCGCCCCTGTTTCCGTGTTGCCTTCGCCCCTGTTTCCGTGTTGCCTTTGCCCCTGTTTCCGTGTTGCCTTCACCCCTGTTTCCGTGTTGCCTTCGACCCTGTTTCCGTGTTGCCTTTGACCCTGTTTCCATGTTGCCTTCGACCCTGTTTCCATGTTGCCTTAGCCCCTGTTTCCATGTTGCCTTCGACCCTGTTTCCGTGTTGCCTTCGACCCTGTTTCCGTGTTGCCTTCGCCCCTGTTTCCGTGTTGCCTTCGCCCCTGTTTCCGTGTTGCCTCTGCCCCTGTTTCCGTGTTGCCTTCGACCCTGTTTCCGTGTTGCCTTCGACCCTGTTTCCGTGTTGCCTTCACCCCTGTTTCCGTGTTGCCTTCACCCCTGTTTCCGTGTTGCCTTCACCCCTGTTTCCGTGTTGCCTTAGCCCCTGTTTACGTGTAGCCTTCACCCCGGTTTCCATGTTGCCTTAGTCCCTGTTTCCATGTTGCCTTAGTCCCTGTTTCCATGTAGCCTTCGCCCCTGTACCCTGTTGCCTTAGTCCCTGTTTCCATGTTGCCTTCACCCCTGTTTCCGTGTTGCCTTAGTCCCTGTTTCCATGTTGCCTTCGCCCCTGTTTCCGTGTTGCCTTAGCCCCTGTTTACGTGTAGCCTTCACCCCTGTTTCCATGTTGCCTTAGCTCCTGTTTCCATGTTGCCTTAGTCCCTGTTTCCGTGTTGCCTTCGCCCCTGTTTCCATGTTGCCTTCGACCCTGTTTCCGTGTTGCCTTCGCCCCTGTTTCCGTGTTGCCTTCGCCCCTGTTTCCGTGTTGCCTTCGCCCCTGTTTCCGTGTTGCCTTCGCCCCTGTTTCGTGTTGCCTTCGCCCTGTTTCCATGTTGCCTTCGCCCCTGTTTCCGTGTTGCCTTCACCCCTGTTTCCGTGTTGCCTTCGACCCTGTTTCCGTGTTGCCTTTGTCCCTGTTTCCATGTTGCCTTCGACCCTGTTTCCATGTTGCCTTAGCCCCTGTTTCCATGTTGCCTTCGACCCTGTTTCCGTGTTGCCATCGACCCTGTTTCCGTGTTGCCTTCACCCCTGTTTCCGTGTTGCCTTCGTCTCTGTTTCCGTGTTGCCTTCGCCCCTGTTTCCGTGTTGCCTTCGCCCCTGTTTCCGTGTTGCCTTCACCCCTGTTTCCGTGTTGCCTTCTCCCCTGTTTCTGTGTTGCCTTAGTCCCTGTTTCCGTGTTAACTTAGTCCCTGTTTCCGTGTTAACTTAGTCCCTGTTTCCGTGTTGCCTTAGTCCCTGTTTCCGTGTTGCCTTAGTCCCTGTTTCCGTGTTGCCTTCGCCCCTGTTTCCATGTTGCCTTCACCCCTGTTTCCGTGTTGCCTTCGCCCCTGTTTCCGTGTTGCCTTCGCGCCCGTTTCCGTGTTGCCTTCGCCCCTGTTTCCGTGTTACCTTCGCCCCTGTTTCCGTGTTGCCTTCGCCCCTGTTTCCGTGTTGCCTTCACCCCTGTTTCCGTGTTGCCTTAGTCCCTGTTTCTGTGTTGCCTTCGACCCTGTTTCCGTGTTGCCTTCGACCCTGTTTCCGTGTTGCCTTCACCCCTGTTTCCGTGTTGCCTTCGCCCCTGTTTCCATGTTGCCTTCGCCCCTGTTTCCATGTTGCCTTCGCCCCTGTTTCCATGTTGCCTTCGCCCCTGTTTCCATGTTGCCTTCGCCCCTGTTTCCGTGTTGCCTTCGCCCCTGTTTCCGTGTTGCCTTCACCCCTGTTTCCATGTTGCCTTAGCCCCTGTTTCCATGGTACCTTCACCCCTGTTTCCATGGTACCTTCACCCCTGTTTCCATGGTACCTTCACCCCTGTTTCCATGTTGCCTTTACCCCTGTTTCCATGGTACCTTCACCCCTGTTTCCATGTTGCCTTAGCCCCTGTTTCCATGTTGCCTTAGCCCCTGTTTCCGTGTTGCCTTCGACCCTGTTTCCGTGTTGCCTTCGACCCTGTTTCCGTGTTGCCTTCGACCCTGTTTCCGTGTTGCCTTCGACCCTGTTTCCGTGTTGCCTTCGACCCTGTTTCCGTGTTGCCTTCACCCCTGTTTCTGTGTTGCCTTCACCCCTGTTTCCGTGTTGCCTTCGCCCCTGTTTCCCTGTTTCCTTAGTCCCTGCCAGCACTTCCACCTTCCCCTATTTTCCTCTAATCTAATACATTACAAAGTGTTCTGAGCCTTTCTTAGGCCCCATGTCTAGACTGTAACTGAAATACATCAGGAGGGATCTAGCTAGATCTCATAGCTATTTTACCTACCGAGGTTGTTATCTGGACTACTAACTTTCTGTATCCTACATCTCAAGCTTCATCCAACTCCAAAAAGGCGCTCAGAGTTGCAGTGTGAAGCAAAAGAGAGGGCAGCTTACCTTACCCTGAGTGTCCTGTTATCTCTAACACAGACAGGGACCGACGCTGACCGCCTAAGGTTGGACACATGACTCAAACACACCACTCAGAGATGAAGCTGCAGGTGAGGTGAGTAAGCAGGGGTGTGGCCCCAAATGGCCCCCCTAGTCCCTACGTAGTTCACTCCTTTTGACCAGAGTCCTATGGGCCCTGGTCAAAAGTAGTGCGCTTTATAGGGAATAGGGTGCCATTTTGGGACTTAAGTCCAGGATTCTGACAGGCTGGCTGGTTCTATGTGGTCCTCTGTAGCTCAGCTGGTAGAGCACGGCGCTTGTAACGCCAAGGTAGTGGGTTCGATCCCCGGGACCACCCATACACAAAAAATGTATGCACGCATGACTGTAAGTCGCTTTGGATAAAAGCGTCTGCTAAATGGCATATTATTATTATAGATATAACACACACACACATCAAAATACAACTTGCCAAATGAGGACTGATGTAGACTATATAAAAAAGTTATTTGATGTTTTCCAGCTTGGCTCAGCCAATTAGCTCGGCACAGCAGTAATTTCACCCAATGGGAGCATGACAATGTCACAGCAGCGTAGAGTAGCTGCTATAATGCAAGGCGTATGGGATACGTCCCAAATGGCACCCTATTCCCCCTATTTAGTGCACTACTTTTGACCAGAGCACCGTGAAGGCTAGTGGCACAGCAAAGGGATTAGGGTGCCATTGGGGACGCATCCAGCCAGCTAGGCTCATCAGAGTACGAGCAGCTTCATTCTCTTGACATTATCTGAGAGGTTGCTGCCTCTTCGGCTAGATAAAGTTAATTGGCCCACACGGAAAGGCATTTGAAGTGTGTTTCTGTCAAACGAACGCTTCTTCCTTAGGAACGGAGGTTGGTGGTGTAGTCGAGGCCCCACTGTACTGCCGCTGTTTAGCCAAATCCTCTTCTGGAGGTAATGAGATGTGGCGTGAACTGATACTCTCTCTCTCTCTCTCTCTCTCTCTCTCTCTCTCTCTCTCTCTCTCTCTCTTCTCTCTCTCTCTCTTATGAAGAAAGTGTTTGCAAAGAGAGAGAGATTTTTCTCAAACTACACCTCTATGAACAGTTGCTTTGAGACTACATGAGAACTGGAGGTGAGGTCTGTCACCTTGCAAGTTACATCTCACACCTCTACACCTTGCAAGTTACATCTCACACCTCTACACCTCTTACTGTAAAGACCTTGAACGTGTTTTGTTGTTGTCTTTTTTAGGGCAGATAACATGAGAACTGGATGCCTGCAGTTGTTCTTCAGTGCCTTCAGAAAGTCTTCACATCCCTTGACGTTTTCACGGTGTTGTATTATAGCTGGAATTTAAAATGGATTAAATTGAGATTTTTGGGGTCACTGGCCTACACACAATACCCGATAATGTCAAAGTGGAATTTAAAATGAAAAGCTGAAATGTCTTAAGTCAATAAGTATTCAACCCCTTTGTTATGGCAAGCCTAAATGAGTTCAGGAGTAAGAATGTGCTTAACAAGTCACATAATAAGTTGCATGGACTCACTCTGTGTGCAATAATAATGTTTAACATGATGTTTTAATGACTACCTCATTTCTGTACCCCACACATACAATTATCTGTAAGGTCCCTCAGTCGAACAGTGAATTTCAAACACAGATTAAATCACAAAGACCAGGGAGGTTTTCCAATGCGTCGCAAAGAAGGGCTCCTATTGGTAGATGTTTTTTTTTTTTAAAGCAGACATCGAATATCCCTTTGAGCATGGTGACATTATTAATTACACTTTGGATGGTGTATCAATACACCCAGTCACTACAAAGATACAGGCGTCCTTCCCAACTGAGTTGCTGGGGAGGAAGAAACTGCTCAGGGATTTCACCATGAAGCCAATGGTGACTTTAAAATAGTTACAGAGTTTAATGGCTGTGATAGGAGAAAACTGAGGATGGATCAACATCATTGTAGTTACTCCTCAATACTAACCTAATTGACAGAGAGAAAAGAAGGAAGCCTGTACAGAATAAAAATATTTTGCAACAAGGCACTAAAGTAATTCTGCAAAAAACGCAATAAACTTTTTTTCCTTAATACAAAGTGTTATGTTTGGTGCAAATCCAAATACAACACATTACTGAGTACTACTCTCCAAAATGTCAAGCATAGTGGTGGCTGCATCATGTTATGGGTATGCTTGTAATTGTTAAGGACTGCAGAGTTTTTCAGGATAAAAAAAGAAACGGAATGGCGCTAAGCACAGACAAAATCCTAGAGGAAAACCTGGTTCAGTCTGCTTTCCACCAGACACTGGGAGATTAATTCACCCTTTCAGCAGGACAATAACCTAAAACACAAGGCCAAATCTACACTGAAGTTGCTTACCAAGAAGACAGTGAATGTTCCTGAGTGGTGTAGTTACAGTTTTCACTTAAATCTGCTTGAAAATCTATGGCAAGACTTGAAGATTGTCTAGCAATGATCATGACCAATTTGACAGAGCTTGAAGAATCTTGAAAATAATAATTGGCAAATGTTGCACAATCCAGCTCTTAGAGACTTACCCAGAAAGACACAGCTGTAATCGCTGCCAAAGGTGATTCTAACAAGTATTGACTCAGGGGGTTGAATACTTATCTAATCGAGATATATTAATGTTTATTTTCATTCTTCTGTTTTTTAAAGGTTAGAAATGTTCTTGATTCATGCGTGATTCGGACGGACCAGTCATCAGCACTATCTTCTGTGCCTCTATTCACTTTACCCCTGATTACCTCATCTATCACTGATATCGTTATTGATATTGTTCTTGTACATACTGTATATTATTGCATTTTTATTGACACTATCTATCTCTGATATTGCTACGATGCAAGTAACCATTTTCGCTGTACCGTTTAAACCTTCTGTAGAGATCCATCCACTTAGCAAGATGTGGCTAGGGGTTATAGCATTTATTTCACATGACCCATCAATTTAGACAAGTGTGTCTGGGTAAGCGTCATCTAATATTTATAAAATATTTTTTTCTTTCTGTTTACCTGGAATTTGTCCTTATTGTAGGCTACTACTTTTACCACTTTTAGTCTTAATCTTTACTACACTACTCACTCTGTTTAGCACATGACCTCACATGTGAATACTTAAAGAGATGGGTGGGGCTAAGGCTAAAGAGGGTGTGAACGATGCTGAATGGGTGTAGACAAAGAAGAGCTCTCCAGTAGGTGTACCCAAACGTTCAAGGGGCCATTTTCTCAAAAGTGAGGTTACAAGTTGATCAACTTTCAAAGCAGAATTACTTTCCCATTGTTCCTCAAATGTAGTGTATGATATACCATTTTGTAGCTCTGAATCTCTACTTTTATCCAATGTAAAAAACATAATTTCAAATTTTGTAACATAAGACCGATTTGAGCCGGTCGGTCACATATTGGGATGTCAAGATCTACACCTCTCAAGATTACACCTCATACTTCTTACTGTACACCTTAAAGATAACATTACACCTCTAGACCTTACAGGTAACATTACACCTCTACACCTTACAGGTAACATTACACCTCTAGACCTTACAGGTAACATTACACCTCTAGACCTTACAGGTAACATTACACCTCTAGACCTTACAGGTAACATTACACCTCTACACCTTACAGGTAACATTACACCTCTAGACCTTACAGGTAACATTACACCTTACAGGTAACATTACACCTCTACACCTTACAGGTAACATTACACCTCTAGACCTTACAGGTAACATTACACCTCTACACCTTACAGGTAACATTACACCTTACAGGTAACATTACACTTTACAGGTAACATTACACCTCTACACCTTACAGGTAACATTACACCTCTACACCTTACAGGTAACATTACACCTTACAGGTAACATTACACTTTACAGGTAACATTACACCTCTAGACCTTACAGGTAACATTACACCTTACAGGTAACATTACACTTTACAGGTAACATTACACCTCTAGACCTTACAGGTAACATTACACCTCTACACCTTACAGGTAACATTACACCTCTACACCTTACAGGTAACATTACACCTCTAGACCTTACAGGTAACATTACACCTCTACACCTTACAGGTAACATTACACCTCTACACCTTACAGGTAACATTACACCTTACAGGTAACATTACACCTTACAGGTAACATTACACCTCTAGACCTTACAGGTAACATTACACCTCTACACCTTACAGGTAACATTACACCTTACAGGTAACATTACACCTTTACAGGTAACATTACACCTCTACACCTTACAGGTAACATTACACCTCTACACCTTACAGGTAACATTACACCTCTAGACCTTACAGGTAACATTACACCTCTAGACCTTACAGGTAACATTACACCTCTAGACCTTACAGGTAACATTACACCTCTACACCTTACAGGTAACATTACACCTTACAGGTAACATTACACCTCTAGACCTTACAGGTAACATTACACCTCTACACCTTACAGGTAACATTACACCTCTAGACCTTACAGGTAACATTACACCTTACAGGTAACATTACACCTCTACACCTTACAGGTAACATTACACCTCTACACCTTACAGGTAACATTACACCTCTAGACCTTACAGGTAACATTACACCTCTACACCTTACAGGTAACATTACACCTCTACACCTTACAGGTAACATTACACCTCTAGACCTTACAGGTAACATTACACCTTACAGGTAACATTACACCTCTAGACCTTACAGGTAACATTACACCTCTAGACCTTACAGGTAACATTACACCTCTAGACCTTACAGGTAACATTACACCTCTAGACCTTACAGGTAACATTACACCTCTACACCTTACAGGTAACATTACACCTCTACACCTTACAGGTAACATTACACCTCTACACCTTACAGGTAACATTACACCTCTACACCTTACAGGTAACATTACACCTCTAGACCTTACAGGTAACATTACACCTCTACACCTTACAGGTAACATTACACCCTCTACACCTTACAGGTAACATTACACCTCTACACCTTACAGGTAACATTACACCTCTACACCTTACAGGTAACATTACACCTCTACACCTTACAGGTAACATTACACCTCTAGACCTTACAGGTAACATTACACCTCTACACCTTACAGGTAACATTACACCTCTAGACCTTACAGGTAACATTACACCTCTAGACCTTACAGGTAACATTACACCTCTAGACCTTACAGGTAACATTACACCTCTAGACCTTACAGGTAACATTACACCTCTAGACCTTACAGGTAACATTACACCTCTAGACCTTACAGGTAACATTACACCTCTAGACCTTACAGGTAACATTACACCTCTAGACCTTACAGGTAACATTACACCTCTACACCTTACAGGTAACATTACACCTCTAGACCTTACAGGTAACATTACACCTCTACACCTTACAGGTAACATTACACCTCTACACCTTACAGGTAACATTACACCTCTACACCTTACAGGTAACATTACACTCTACACCTTACAGGTAACATTACACCTCTACACCTTACAGGTAACATTACACCTCTACACCTTACAGGTAACATTACACCTCTAGACCTTACAGGTAACATTACACCTCTACACCTTACAGGTAACATTACACCTCTACACCTTACAGGTAACATTACACCTCTACACCTTACAGGTAACAGTACACCTTACAGGTAACATTACACCTCTAGACCTTACAGGTAACATTACACCTCTAGACCTTACAGGTAACATTACACCCTAGACTACAGGTAACATTACACCTCTAGACCTTACAGGTAACATTACACCTCTAGACCTTACAGGTAACATTACACCTCTACACCTTACAGGTAACATTACACCTCTAGACCTTACAGGTAACATTACACCTTACAGGTAACATTACACCTCTAGACCTTACAGGTAACATTACACCTCTACACCTTACAGGTAACATTACACCTCTAGACCTTACAGGTAACATTACACCTCTACACCTTACAGGTAACATTACACCTCTAGACCACAGGTAACATTACACCTCACCTTACAGGTAACATTACACCTCTAGACCTTACAGGTAACATTACACCTCTACACCTTACAGGTAACATTACACCTCTAGACCTTACAGGTAACATTACACCTCTACACCTTACAGGTAACATTACACCTCTAGACCTTACAGGTAACATTACACCTCTAGACCTTACAGGTAACATTACACCTCTAGACCTTACAGGTAACATTACACCTCTACACCTTACAGGTAACATTACACCTCTAGACCTTACAGGTAACATTACACCTCTAGACCTTACAGGTAACATTACACCTCTAGACCTTACAGGTAACATTACACCTCTAGACCTTACAGGTAACATTACACCTCTACACCTTACAGGTAACATTACACCTCTACACCTTACAGGTAACATTACACCCTCTAGACCTTACAGGTAACATTACACCCAGACCTTACAGGTAACATTACACCTCTAGACCTTACAGGTAACATTCTACACCTTACAGGTAACATTACACCTCTAGACCTTACAGGTAACATTACACCTCTACAGGTAACAACCTTACAGGTAACATTACACCTCTAGACCTTACAGGTAACATAATACACCTTACAGGTAACATTACACCTCTAGACCTTACAGGTAACATTACACCTCTAGACCTTACAGGTAACATTACACCTCTAGACCTTACAGGTAACATTACACCTCTAGACCTTACAGGTAACATTACACCTACAGGTAACATTACACTAGACCTTACAGGTAACATTACACCTCTAGACCTTACAGGTAACATTACACCTCTAGACCTTACAGGAACATTACACCTCTAGACCTTACAGGTAACATACACCTCTAGACCTTACAGAAATTACACCTACAGGTAACATAACACTCTAGACCTTACAGGTAACATTACACCTCTAGACCTTACAGGTAACATTACACCTAGACCTTACAGGTAACATTACACCTCTAGACCTTACAGGTAACATTACACCTTACAGGTAACATTACACTCTAGACCTTACAGGAACATACACCTCTAGACCTTACAGGTAACATTACACCTCTAGACCTTACAGGTAACATTACACCTCTAGACCTTACAGGTAACATTACACCTTACAGGTAACATTACACCTCTACACCTTACAGGTAACATTACACCTCTAGACCTTACAGGTAACATTACACCTTACAGGTAACATTACACCTCTAGACCTTACAGGTAACATTACACCTCTAGACCTTACAGGTAACATTACACCTAGACCTTACAGGTAACATTACACCTCTAGACCTTACAGGTAACATTACACCTCTAGACCTTACAGGTAAATTACACCTCTAGACCTACAGGTAAATTACACTCTAGACCTTACAGGTAACATACACCTCTGACCTACAGGTAACATTACACCTCTAGACCTTACAGGTAACATTACACTCTAGACCTTACAGGTAACATTACACCTACACCTTACAGGTAACATTAACTAGACCTTACAGGTAACATTACACACCTTACAGTAACATACACCTCTAGACCTTACAGGTAACATTACATACACCTTACAGGTAACATTACACCCTAGACCTTACAGGTAACATTACACCTCTAGACCTTACAGGTAACATTACACTTAGACACAGGTAACATTACACCTAGACCTTACAGGTAACATTACACCTCTAGACCTACAGGTAACATTAATTACAGGTAACATTACACTCTAGACCTACAGTAACATTACACCTCGTAGACCTTACAGGTAACATTACACCTCTAGACCTACAGGTAATATTACACCTCTAGACCTTACAGGTAACATTACACCTCTAGACCTTACAGGTAACATTACACCTCTAGACCTTACAGGTAACATTACACCTCTAGACCTTACAGGTAACATTACACCTCTAGACCTTACAGGTAACATTACACCTCTACACCTTACAGGTAACATTACACCTCTAGACCTTACAGGTAACATTACACCTCTAGACCTTACAGGTAACATTACACCTCTAGACCTTACAGGTAACATTACACCTCTAGACCTTACAGGTAACATTACACTCAGACCTTACAGGTAACATTACACCTCTAGACCTTACAGGTAACATTACACCTCTAGACCTTACAGGTAACATACACCTACAGGTAACATACACGACCTTACAGGTAACATTACACCCTAGACCTTACAGGTAACATTACACCTAGACCTTACAGGTAACATTACACCTCTACACCTTACAGGTAACATTACACCTCTAGACCTTACAGGTAACATTACACCCAACCTTACAGGTAAATTACACCTCAGACCTTACAGGTAACATTACACCTCTAGACCTTACAGGTAACATTACACCTTAGACCTTACAGGTAACATTACACCTCTACACCTTACAGGTAACATTACACCCTAGACCTTACAGGTAACATTACACCTCTAGACCTTACAGGTAACATTACACCCTACAGGTAACATTACACCTCTAGACCTTACAGGTAACATTACACCCTAGACCTTACAGGTAACATTACACCTCTAGACCTTACAGGTAACATTACACCTCTACACCTTACAGGTAACATTACACCCTAGACCTTACAGGTAACATTACACCTCAACCTTACAGGTAACATTACACCCAGACCTTACAGGTAACATTACACCTCTACACCTTACAGGTAAATTACACCTCTAGACCTTACAGGTAACATTACACCTCTACACCTTACAGGTAACATTACACCTCTAGACCTTACAGGAACATTACACCTCTAGACCACAGAACATACACAAACCTCAGGTAACATTACACCTCTAGACCTTACAGGTAACATTACACCTCTAGACCTTACAGGTAACATTACACCTCTAGACCTTACAGGTAACATTACACCTCTACACCTTACAGGTAACATTACACCTTACAAGTAACATTACACCTCTAGACCTTACAGGTAACATTACACCTCTAGACCTTACAGGTAACATTACACCTCTAGACCTTACAGGTAACATTACACCTCTAGACCTTACAGGTAACATTACACCTCTAGACCTTACAGGTAACATTACACCTCTAGACCTTACAGGTAACATTACACCTCTAGACCTTACAGGTAACATTACACCTTACAGGTAACATTACACCTTACAGGTAACATTACACCTCTAGACCTTACAGGTAACATTACACCTCTACACCTTACAGGTAACATTACACCTCTAGACCTTACAGGTAACATTACACCTCTAGACCTACAGGTAACATTACACCTTAGACTACAGGTAACATTACACCTTAAGGTAACATTACACCAGACCTTACAGGAACATTACACCTCTAGACCTTACAGGTAACATTACACCTCTACACCTTACAGAAATTACACCTCTAGACCTTACAGGTAACATTACACCTCAACCTTACAGGTAAATTACACCTTAGACCTTACAGGTAACATTACACTCTAGACCTTACAGGTAAATTACATTAGACCTTACAGGAAATAACCTCTAGACCTTACAGAACATTACACTCTAGACCTACAGGTAACATTACACCTCTAGACCTTACAGGTAACATTACACCTTACAGGTAACATTACACCTCTAGACCTTACAGGTAACATTACACCTCTAGACCTTACAGGTAACATTACACCTTACAGGTAACATTACACCTCTAGACCTTACAGGTAACATTACACCTCTAGACCTTACAGGTAACATTACACCTTACAGGTAACATTACACCTATATACACTACAGGTAACATTACACCTCTAGACCTTACAGGTAACATTACACCTCTAGACCTTACAGGTAACATTACACTCTACACCTTACAGGTAACATTACACCTCTAGACCTTACAGGTAACATTACACCTCTAGACCTTACAGGTAACATTACACCTCTAGACCTTACAGGTAACATTACACTCTAGACCTTACAGGTAACATTACACCTCTACACCTTACAGGTAACATTACACCTCTAGACCTTACAGGTAACATTACACTACAGGTAACATTACACTTAGACCTTACAGGTAACATTACACCTCTAGACCTTACAGGTAACATTAACACAGGTAACATTACACCCTAGACCTACAGGTAACATTACACTTAGACCTTACAGGTAACATTACACCCCTACACCTTACAGGTAACATTACACCTCTAGACCTTACAGGTAACATTACACCTCTAGACCTTACAGGTAACATTACACCTCTAGACCTTACAGGTAACATTACACCTCTAGACCTTACAGGTAACATTACACCCAGACCTTACAGGTAACATTACACCCTAGACCTTACAGGTAACATTACACCTCTAGACCTTACAGGTAAATTACACCTCTAGACCTTACAGGTAACATTACACCCTAGACACAGGTAACATTACACCTTACAGGTAACATTACACTCTAGACCTACAAACATTACACCTCTAGACCTTACAGTAACATTACACCCTAGACCTTACAGGTAACATTACACTCTACACCTTACAGGTAACATTACACCTCTAGACCTTACAGGTAACATTACACCTTAGACCTTACAGGTAACATTACACACACCTTACAGGTAACATTACACCTCTAGACCTTACAGGTAACATACACCTCAGACCTTACAGGTAACATTACACCTCTAGACCTTACAGGTAACATTACAAGACCTTACAGGTAACATTACACCTCTAGACCTTACAGGTAACATTACACCTACACCTACAGGTAACATTACACCTCTACACCTTACAGGTAACATTACACCCAACCTACAGGTAACATTACACCTCTAGACCTTACAGGTAACATTACACCTCTAGACTTACAGGTAACATTACACTCTAGACCTTACAGGTAACATTACACCTCTAGACCTTACAGGTAACATTACACCTCTAGACCTTACAGGTAACATTACACCTCAGACCTTACAGGTAACATTACACCTTACAGGTAACATTACACCTCTAGACCTTACAGGTAACATTACACCTCTAGCACCTTACAGGTAACATTACACCTCAGACCTTAAGAAATACACCCTAGACCTACAGGTAAATTAATACAGGTAACATTACACTCTAGACCTACAGGTAACATTACACCTCTAGACCTTACAGGTAACATTACACCTACACCTTACAGGTAACATTACACCTCTAGACCTTACAGGTAACATTACACCTCTAGACCTTACAGGTAACATTACACCTCTAGACCTTACAGGTAACATTACTACACTACAGTAACATTACACCCAGACTTACAGGTAACATTAACCTCTAGACCTTACAGGTAACATTACACCTAGACCTTACAGGTAACATTACACCTCTAGACCTTACAGTAACATTACACCTCTAGACCTTACAGGTAACATTACACTCTAGACCTTACAGGTAACATTACACCTCTAGACCTTACAGGTAACATTACACCTCTAGACCTTAAGGTAACATTACACCTCTAGACCTTACAGGTAACATTACACCTCTAGACCTTACAGGTAACATTACACCTCTACACCTTACAGGTAACATTACACCTCTAGACCTTACAGGTAACATTACACCTCTAGACCTACAGGTAACATTACACCTCTACACCTTACAGGTAACATTACACCCTAGACCTTACAGGTAACATTACACCCTAGACCTTACAGGTAACATTACACCTTAGACCTTACAGGTAACATTACACCTAAGGTAACAACACTCTAGACCTTACAGGTAACATTACACCTCTAGACCTTACAGGTAACATTACACCTTAGACCTTACAGGTAACATTACACCTCTAGACCTTACAGGTAACATTACATCAACATAACATTACAATACAGGTAACATTACACCTCTAGACCTTACAGGTAACATTACACCTCTAGACCTTACAGGTAACATTACACCTTACAGGTAACATTACACTCTAGACCTTACAGGTAACATTACACCTCTAGACCTTACAGGTAAACATTACACCTCTAGACCTTACAGGTAACATTACACCTCTAGACCTACAGGTAACATTAACACTACAGGTAACATTACACTCTACACCTTACAGGTAACATTACACCTCTAGACCTTACAGGTAACATTACACCTCTACACCTTACAGGTAACATTACACTCAGACCTTACAGGTAACATTACCTCTAACACAGGAACATTACACCAGACCTTACAGGTAACATTACACCTCTACACCTTACAGGTAACATTACACTCTACACCTACAGGTAACATTACACCTCTAGACCTTACAGGTAACATTACACCTCTAGACCTTACAGGTAACATTAACCTTAGACCTTACAGGTAACATTACACTCTACACCTACAGGTAACATTACACCAGACCTTACAGGTAACATTACACCTCTAACCTTACAGGTAACATTACACTCTAGACCTTACAGGTAACATTACACCTCTAGACCTTACAGGTAACATTACACCTCTACACCTTACAGGTAACATTACACCTCTAGACCTTAAGGTAACATTACACCCTAGACCTTACAGGTAACATTACACCTCTAATACAGGTAACATTACACCCAGACCTTACAGGTAACATTACACCTCTAGACCTTACAGGTAACATTACACCTCTAGACCTTACAGGTAACATTACACCTCTAGACCTTACAGGTAACATTACACCTCTACACCTTACAGGTAACATTACACCTCTAGACCTTACAGGTAACATTACACTCTAGACCTTACAGTAACATTACACCTCTAGACCTTACAGGTAACATTAACTTACAGGTAACATTACACCTCTAGACCTTACAGGTAACATTACACCTCTAGACCTTACAGGAACATTACACCACACAATTAGACCTTACAGGTAACATTACACCCAGACCTTACAGGTAACATTACACCTCTAGACCTTACAGGTAACATTACACCTCTAGACCTTACAGGTAACATTACACCTCTAGACCTTACAGGTAACATTACACCTCTACACCTTACAGGTAACATTACACCTCTAGACCTTACAGGTAACATTACACCTAGACTTACAGGTAACATTACACCTCTAGACCTTACAGGTAACATTACACCTTAGACCACAGGAACATTACACCCTACACCTTACAGGTAACATTACACCTCTAGACCTTACAGGTAACATTACACCCTAGACCTTACAGGTAACATTACACCTCAGACCTTACAGGTAACATTACACCTCTAGACCTTACAGGTAACATTACACTCTAGACCTTACAGGTAACATTACACTCTACACCTTACAGGTAACATTACACCTCTAGACCTTACAGGTAACATTACACCTCTAGACCTTACAGGTAACATTACACCTCTACACCTTACAGGTAACATTAACCTCTAGACCTTACAGGTAACATTACACCTCTAGACCTTACAGGTAACATTACACCTCTAGACCTTACAGGTAACATACACCTCTAGACCTTACAGGTAACATTACACCTCTAGACCTTACAGGTAACATTACACCTCTAGACCTTACAGGTAACATTACACCCTAGACCTTACAGGTAACATTACACCTCTAGACCTTACAGGTAACATTACACTTAGACCTTACAGGTAACATTACACCTCTAGACCTTACAGGTAACATTACACCTCTAGACCTTACAGGTAACATTACACCTCTAGACCTTACAGGTAACATTACACCTCTACACCTTACAGGTAACATTACACCTCTAGACCTTACAGGTAACATACACCTCTAGACCTACAGGTAACATTACACCTCTAGACCTTACAGGTAACATTACACTCTACACCTTACAGGTAACATTACACCTCTAGACCTTACAGGTAACATTACACCTCTAGACCTTACAGGTAACATTACACCCTAGACATTACAGGTAACATTACACCTCTAGACCTTACAGGTAACATTACACCTTACACCTTACAGGTAACATTACACCTCTAGACCTTACAGGTAACATTACACCTCTACACCTTACAGGTAACATTACACCTCTAGACCTTACAGGTAACATTACACCTACAGGTAACATTACACCTCTAGACCTTACAGGTAACATTACACTCTAGACCTTACAGGTAACATTACACTCTAGACCTTACAGGTAACATTACACCTCTAGATTACAGGTAACATTACACCTCTAGACCTTACAGGAACATTACACCTCTAGACCTTACAGGTAACATTACACCCTAGACCTTACAGGTAACATAACCCAGACCTTACAGGTAACATTACACCTCTAGACCTTACAGGTAACATTACACCTCTAGACCTTACAGGTAACATTACACCTCTAGACCTTACAGGTAACATTACACCTCTAGACCTTACAGGTAACATTACACCTCTACACCTTACAGGTAACATTACACCTCTAGACCTACAGGTAACATTACAAGACCTTACAGGTAACATTACACCTCATACAGGTAACATTACACCTCTAGACCTTACAGGTAACATTACACTACACTTACAGGTAACATTACACCTCTAGACCTTACAGGTAACATTACACCCAGACCTTACAGGTAACATTACACCTCTAGACCTTACAGGTAACATTACACCTCTAGACCTTACAGGTAACATTACACCAGACCTACAGGTAACATTACACCTCTACACCTTACAGGTAACATTACACCTCTACACCTTACAGGTAACATTACACCACAGGTAACATTACACCTCTAGACCTTACAGGTAACATTACACCTCTACACCCTACAGGTAACATTACACCCAGACCTACAGGTAACATTACACCTCTAGACCTTACAGGTAACATTACACCTCTAGACCTTACAGGTAACATTACACCTCTAGACCTTACAGTAACATTACACCTCTACACCTTACAGGTAACATTACACCTCTAGACCTTACAGGTAACATTACACCTCTAGACCTTACAGGTAACATTACACCTCTAGACTACAGGTAACATTACACCTCTAGACCTTACAGGTAACATTACACCTCTACACCTTACAGGTAACATTACACCTCTAGACCTTACAGTAACATTACACCTTAGATTACAGGTAACATTACACACCAGTAAATAACCACCTACAGGTAACATTACACCCTAGACCTTACAGGTAACATTACACCCATACAGGTAACATTACACCCTACACTTACAGGTAACATTACACCCTAGACCTACAGGTAACATTAACTTACAGGTAACATTACACCTCTAGACCTTACAGGTAACATTACACCTCTACACCTTACAGGTAACATTACACCTCTAGACCTTACAGGTAACATTACACCTCTAGACCTTACAGGTAACATTACACCTCTAGACCTTACAGGTAACATTACACCTCTAGACCTTACAGGTAACATTACACCTCTAGACCTTACAGGTAACATTACACCTCTAGACCTTACAGGTAACATTACACCTTACAGGTAACATTACACCTCTAGACCTTACAGGTAACATTACACCTCTAGACCTTACAGGTAACATTACACCTCTAGACCTTACAGGTAACATTACACCTCTAGACCTTACAGGTAAATTACACCTCTACACCTTACAGGTAACATTACACCAGACCTTAAGGTAACATACACCCAGACCTTACAGGTAACATTACACCTTAGACCTTACAGGTAACATTACACCTCTACACCTTACAGGTAACATTACACCTCTAGACCTTACAGGTAACATTACACCCTACACCTTACAGGTAACATTACACCTCTAGACCTTACAGGTAACATTACACCTCTACACCTTACAGGTAACATTACACCTCTAGACCTTACAGTAACATTACACCTCTACACACAGGTAACATTACACCTCTAGACCTTACAGGTAACATTACACTCAGACCTTACAGGTAACATTACACCTCTAGACCTTACAGGTAACATTACACAGACCACAGGAAATTACACCCTAGACCTTACAGGTAACATTACACCTCACACTACAGGTAACATTACACTCTAGACCTTACAGGTAACATTACACCTCTAGACCTTACAGGTAACATTACACCTCTAGACCTTACAGGTAACATTACACCTCTAGACCTTACAGGTAACATTACACCTCTAGACCTTACAGGTAACATTACACCTTAGACCTTACAGGTAACATTACACCTCTAGACCTACAGGTAACATTACACCCTAGACCTTACAGGTAACATTACACCTCTAGACCTTACAGGTAACATTACACCTCTAGACCTTACAGGTAACATTACACCTAGACTACAGGTAACATTACACCTACAGGAACATTACACCTCTAGACCTTACAGGTAACATTACACCTCTAGACCTTACAGGTAACATTACACCTCTAGACCTTACAGGTAACATTACACCTCTAGACCTTACAGGTAACATTACACCTCTAGATTACAGGTAACATTAACCTCTAGACTTACAGTAACATTACACCTCTAGACCTTACAGGTAACATTACACCTCTAGACCTTACAGGTAACATTACACCCTCTAGACCTTACAGGTAACATTACACCAGACCTTACAGGTAACATTACACCTAGACCATACAGGTAACATTACACTCTAGACCTTACAGGTAACATTACACCTCTAGACCTTACAGGTAACATTACACCTCTACACCTTACAGGTAACATTACACCTCTAGACCTTACAGGTAACATTACACCTCTACACCTTACAGGTAACATTACACCTCTAGACCTTACAGGTAAATTACACAGACCTTACAGGTAAATTACACCGTTACACCACAGGTAACATTACACCCTACACCTTACAGGTAACATTACACTCTACACCTTACAGGTAACATTACACCTCTACACCTTACAGGTAACATTACACCTCTACACCTTACAGGTAACATTACACCTCTAGACCTTACAGGTAACATTACACTACAGGTAACATTACACCTAGACCTTACAGGTAACATTACACCCAGACCTTACAGGTAACATTACACCTCTACACCTTACAGGTAACATTACACCTCTAGACCTTACAGGTAACATTACACTCTAGACCTTACAGGTAACATTACACCTCTAGACCTTACAGGTAACATTACACCTCTAGACCTTACAGGTAACATTACACCTCTAGACCTTACAGGTAACATTACACTCTAGACCTTACAGGTAACATTACACCTCTAGACCTTACAGGTAACATTACACCTCTAGACCTTACAGGTAACATTACACCTCTAGACCTTACAGGAACATTACACCTCTAGACCTACAGGTAACATTACACTAGACCTACAGGTAACATTACACCTCTACACCTTACAGGTAACATTACACCTCTACACCTTACAGGTAACATTACACCTCTAGACCTTACAGGTAACATTACACCTCTAGACCTTACAGGTAACATTACACCTATAGACCTTACATGTAACATTACACCTCTAGACCTTACAGGTAACATTACACCTCTACACCTTACAGGTAACATTACACCTCTACACCTTACAGGTAACATTACATCTAGACCTTACAGGTAACATTACACTACACCTTACAGGTAACATTACACCTCTAGACCTTACAGGTAACATACACCTTACAGGTAACATTACACCCAGACCTTACAGGTAACATTACACCTCTACACTTACAGGTAACATTACACCTCTAGACCTTACAGGTAACATTACACCTTAGACCTTACAGGTAACATTACACCACACCTTACAGGTAACATTACACCCTAACCTTACAGGTAACATTACACCTCTAGACCTTACAGGTAACATTACACCTCTAGACCTTACAGGTAACATTACACCTCTAGACCTTACAGGTAACATTACACCTCTAGACCTTACAGGTAACATTACACCTACACCTTACAGGTAACATTACACCTCTAGACCTTACAGGTAACATTACACCTACAGGTAACATTACACCTCTAGACCTTACAGGTAACATTACACCTCTAGACCTTACAGGTAACATTACACCTTAGACCTTACAGTAACATACACTCTAACTACAGGTAACATAATCTAGAACAGGTAACATTACACCTCTAGACCTTACAGGTAACATTACACCTCTAGACCTTACAGGTAACATTACACCCTACACCTTACAGGTAACATTACACCTCTAGACCTTACAGGTAACATTACACCTCTAGACCTTACAGGTAACATTACACCTCTAGACCTTACAGGTAACATTACACCCTAGACCTTACAGGTAACATTACACCCTAGACTTACAGGTAACATTAACCTTACAGTAACATTACACCTCTAGACCTTACAGGTAACATTACACCTCTAGACCTTACAGGTAACATTACACCTCTACACCTTACAGGTAACATTACACTTAGACCTTACAGGTAACATTACACCTCTAGACCTTACAGGTAACATTACACCTCTAGACCTTACAGGTAACATTACACCTCTACACCTTACAGGTAACATTACACTCTAGACCTTACAGGTAACATTACACCTCTAGACCTTACAGTAACATTACATCTAGACCTACAGGTAACATTACACCTCTAGACCTTACAGGTAACATTACACCTCTAGACCTTACAGGTAACATTACACCTCTAGACCTTACAGGTAACATTACACCTCTAGACCTTACAGGTAACATTACACCTTACAGGTAACATTACACCTCTAGACCTTACAGGTAACATTACACCTCTACACCTTACAGGTAACATTACACCTCTAGACCTTACAGGTAACATTACACCTCTAGACCTTACAGGTAACATTACACCTCTAGACCTTACAGGTAACATTACACCCAGACCTACAGGTAAATACACCTTAGACCTTACAGGTAACATTACACTCTAGACCTTACAGGTAACATTACACTACTTACAGGTAACATTACACTCTAGACCTTACAGGTAACATTACACCTCTAGACCTTACAGTAACATTACACTCTAGACCTTACAGGTAACATTACACCTCTACACCTTACAGGTAACATTACACCTCTAGACATTACAGGTAACATTACACCTCTAGACCTTACAGGTAACATTACACCTCTACACCTTACAGGTAACATTACACCTCAGACCTTACAGGTAACATTACACCTCTAGACCTACAGGTAACATTACACCTCTAGACCTTACAGGTAACATTACACCTCTAGACCTTACAGGTAACATTACAACCTTACAGGAAATTACACCTCTAGACCTTACAGGTAACATACACCTCTACACCTTACAGGTAACATTACACCTCAGACCTTACAGGTAACATTACACCTCTACACCTTACAGGTAACATTACACCTCTAGACCTTACAGGTAACATTACACCTTAGACCTTACAGGTAACATTACACCTCTAGACCTTACAGGTAACATTACACCCCTAGACCTTACAGGTAACATTACACCTCTAGACCTTACAGGTAACATTACACCTTACACCTTACAGTAACATTACATCTAGACCTTACAGGTAACATTACACTCTAGACCTTACAGGTAACATTACACCTAGACCTTACAGGTAACATTACACCTACACCACAGGTAACATTACACCTCTAGACCTTACAGGTAACATTACACCTCTACACCTTACAGGTAACATTACACCTCTAACTACAGGTAACATTACACTCTACACCTTACAGGTAACATTACACCTCTAGACCTTACAGGTAACATTACACCTCTACACCTTACAGGTAACATTACACCTCTAGACCTTAAGGTAACATTAACCACAGGTAACATTACACTCTAGACCTTACAGGTAACATTACACCTCTAGACCGTACAGGTAACATTACACCTCTAGACCTTACAGGTAACATTACACCTCTACACCTTACAGGTAACATTACACCCTACACCTTACAGGTAACATTACACCTCTAGACCTTACAGGTAACATTACACCTCTAGACCTTACAGGTAACATTACACTCTAGACCTTACAGGTAACATTACACCTAGACCTTACAGGTAACATTACACCCTAGACCTTACAGGTAACATTACACTCTACACCTTACAGGTAACATTACACCTCTAGACCTTACAGTAACATTAACCTCTAACTACAGGTAACATTACACCTCTAGACCTACAGGTAACATTACACCCTACACCTTACAGGTAACATTACACCTCTAGACCTACAGGAACATTACACTCTAGACCTTACAGGTAACATTACACCTCTAGACCTTACAGTAACATTACACCTCTAGACCTTACAGGTAACATTACACCTAACCTTACAGGTAACATTACACCCTAGACCTTACAGGTAACATTAACCTCTAGACCTTACAGGTAACATTACACCTCTAGACCTTACAGGTAACATTACACTCTAGACCTTACAGGTAACATTACACCTCTAGACCTTACAGTAACATTACACCTCTAGACCTTACAGGTAACATTACACCTCTACACCTACAGGTAACATTACACTCAGACCTTACAGGTAACATTACACCTCTAGACCTTACAGGTAACATTACACCTCTAGACCTTACAGGTAACATTACACTCTAGACCTTACAGGTAACATTACACCTCTAGACCTTACAGGAACATTACACCTCTAGACCTTACAGGTAACATTAACTAGACCTTACAGGTAACATTACACCTTACAGGTAACATTACACCTCTAGACCTTACAGGTAACATTACACCTCTACACTTACAGGTAACATTAACTCTAGACCACAGTAACATTACACTAGACCTTACAGGTAACATTACACCTCTACACCTTACAGGTAACATTACACCTACAGGTAACATTACACCTCTAGACCTTACAGGTAACATTACACCTCTACACCTTACAGGTAAATTACACCTCTAGACCTTACAGGTAACATTACACCTCTAGACCTTACAGGTAACATTACACTTAGACCTTACAGGTAACATTACACCTTACACCTTACAGGTAACATTACACCTCTACACCTTACAGGTAAATACACCCTAGACTACAGTAACATTACACCTCTAGACCTACAGGTAACATTACACAGACCTTACAGTAACATACACCTCTAGACTTACAGAAATACACCTCTAACTTACAGGTAACATTACACCTCTACACCTTACAGGTAACATACACCTCTAGACCTTACAGGTAACATTACACCCTACACCTTACAGGTAACATTACACTTACACCTTACAGGTAACATTACACCTCAGACCTTACAGGTAACATTACACCTCTAGACCTTACAGGTAACATTACACCTCTACACCTTACAGGTAACATTACACCTCTAGACCTACAGGTAACATTACACCCCTAGACCTTACAGGTAACATTACACCCTAGACCTTACAGGTAACATTACACCTCTAGACCTTACAGGTAACATTACACTCTAGACCTTACAGGTAACATTACACCTCTAGACCTTACAGGTAACATTACACCTCTAGACCTTACAGGTAACATTACACCTTAGACCTTACAGGTAACATACACCTCTAGACCTTACAGAACATAACCTCTAGACCTACAGGTAACATTACACCTCTACACCTTACAGGTAACATTACACCTCTAGACCTTACAGGTAACATTACACCTCTAGACCTTACAGGTAACATTACACCCTACACCTTACAGGTAACATTACACCTCTAGACCTTACAGGTAACATTACACCTCTAGACCTTACAGGTAACATTACACCTCTACACCTTACAGGTAACATTACACCTCTAGACCTTACAGGAACATACAAGACCTTACAGGTAACATACACCTCTAGACCTTACAGGTAACATTACACCTCTAGACTTACAGGTAACATTACACTCTAGACCTTACAGTAACATTACACCTCTAGACCTTACAGGTAACATTACACCTCTAGACCTTACAGGTAACATTAACCTCTAGACCTTACAGGTAACATTACACCTCTAGACTTACAGTAACAACTACAGGTAAATTACACTCTAGACCTTACAGGTAACATACACCTCTAGACCTTAAGAAATTACATCTAGACCTTACAGGTAACATTACACCTCTAGACCTTACAGGTAACATTACACCCTAGACCTTACAGGTAACATTACACCTCTAGACCTACAGAACATACACCCTAGACCTACAGTAAATTACACCTAGACACAGGTAACATTACACCTCTAGACCTTACAGGTAACATTACACCTCTAGACCTTACAGGTAACATTACACCTCTAGACCTTACAGGTAACATTACACCTCTAGACCTTACAGAACATTACACCTCTAGACCTTACAGGTAACATTACACCTCTAGACCTACAGGTAACATTACACCTCTAGACCTTACAGTAACATTACACCTCTACACCCTACAGGTAACATTACACCTCTAGACCTTACAGGTAACATTACACCTCTAGACCTTACAGTAAATAACCAGACCTTACAAACATTAACCTCTAGACTTACAGGTAACATTACACCTTAAGAACAACCAGACCTTACAGGTAACATTACACCTCTAGACCTTACAGGTAACATTACACCTCTAGACCTTACAGGTAACATTAAAGGAACATACACTAGACCTTACAGAACATTACACCTCAGACTACAGGTAACATTACACCTCTACACCTTACAGGTAACATACACCTCTACACCACAGGAACATTACACCTCTACACCTTACAGGTAACATTACACCTCTACACCTTACAGTAACATTACACCCTAGACCTTACAGGTAACATAACCTCTAGACCACAGGTAACATTACACCTCTACACCTTACAGGTAACATTACACCTCTAGACCTTACAGGTAACATTACACCTAGACCTTACAGGTAACATTACACCTCTAGACCTTACAGGTAACATTACACCCCTAGACCTTACAGGTAACATTACACTAGACCTACAGGAAATTACACCTCTAGACCTTACAGGTAACATTACACCTCTAGACCTTACAGGTAACATTACACCTCTAGACCTTACAGGTAACATTACACCTCTAGACCTTACAGGTAACATTACACAGACCTTAAGGAACATACACACCAAACATTACAAGACCAAGAACATTACACCTAGACCTTACAGGTAACATTAACCTCTAGACCTTACAGGTAACATTACACTCTAGACCTAAGTAACATAACCTCTAGACCTTACAGGTAACATTACACCTCTACACTTACAGGTAACATTACACCTCTAGACCTTACAGGTAACATTACACCTCTAGACCTTACAGGTAACATTACACCTCTAGACCTTACAGGTAACATTACACCCTAGACCTTACAGGTAACATTACACCTCTAGACCTTACAGGTAACATTACACCTCTAGACCTTACAGGTAACATTACACCTCTAGACCTTACAGGTAACATTACACCTCTAGACCTTACAGGTAACATTACACCTCTAGACCTTACAGGTAACATTACACTCTAGACACAGGTAAATTAAAGAAGAAATACACTTACAGGTAACATACACCTAGACCTTACAGTAAATTACACCTCTAGACCTTACAGGTAACATTACACCTCTAGACCTACAGGTAACATAACCAGACCTTACAGGTAACATTACACCTCTACACCTTACAGGTAAATTAACTTAGACTTACAGTAACATTACACCTCTAGACCACAGGTAAATTACACCTCTAGACCACAGGTAACATTACACTCTAGACCTTACAGTAAATTACACCAGACTACAGGTAACATTACACCTCTAGACCTTACAGTAACATTAACCTCTAGACCTACAGGTAACATTACACCTCTACACCTTACAGGTAACATTACACCTCTAGACCTTACAGGTAACATTACACTACACCTTACAGGTAACATACACCTCTAGACCTTACAGGAACATTACACCCCTACACCTTACAGGTAACATTACACCTCTAGACCTTACAGGTAACATTACACCTCTAGACCTTACAGGTAACATTACACCTCTAGACCTTACAGGTAACATAACCCTAGACCTTACAGGTAACATTACACCCTAGACCTTACAGGTAACATTACACCTCTAGACCTTACAGGTAACATTACACTCAGACTTACAGGTAACATTACACTCTAGACCTTACAGGTAACATTACACCCCAGACCTTACAGGTAACATTACACCTCTAGACCTTACAGGTAACATTACACCCAGACCTTACAGGTAACATTACACCTCTAGACCTTACAGGTAACATTACACCTCTAACCTAAGGTAACATACACCTCTAGACCTACAGGTAACATTACACCTCTAGACCTTACAGGTAACATTACACCTCTAGACCTTACAGGTAACATTACACCAGACCTTACAGGTAAATTACACCTCTAGACCTTACAGGTAACATTACACCTCTAGACCTTACAGGTAACATTACACCTCTAGACCTTACAGGTAACATTACACCTGTAGACCTTACAGGAACATACACAGACCACAGGAACAACAGACCTTACAGGTAACATTAACCTCTAGACCTTACAAACATTAACCTCTAGACCTTACAGGAAATTACACCTACACCTACAGAACAAACTCTAGACCTACAGGTAACATTACATTAGACACAGGTAACATTACACCTTACACCTACAGGTAACATTACACCTCTACACCTCACAGGTAACATTACACCTCTAGACCTTACAGGTAACATTACACCTCTAGACCTTACAGGTAACATTACACCTCTACACCTTACAGGTAACATTACACCTCTACACCTTACAGGTAACATTACACCTCTAGACCTTACAGGTAACATTAACCTCTAGACCTTACAGGTAACATTACACCTAGACCTTACAGGTAACATTACACCTCTAGACCTTACAGGTAACATTACACCTCTAGACCTTACAGGTAACATTAACCTCTACACCTTACAGGTAACATTACACCCTAGACCTTACAGGTAACATTACACCCTAGACCTTACAGGTAACATAACCTCTAGACCTTACAGTAACATTACAAACCACAGGTAACATACACAACCTACAGGCAACATTACACTACAGTAACATTACACTCTACACCTTACAGGTAACATTACACCTCTAGACCTTACAGTAAATTACACCACCTACAGGTAACATTACACTACACCACAGAACATTACACTCTAGACCTTACAGGTAACATTACACCCAGACCTTAAAACAACACAGACCTACAGTAACATTACACCCTAGACCTTACAGGTAACATACACCAGACTTAAGGTAACATTACACAGACCTACAGGTAAATTACACCTCAGACCTTACAGGAAATTACACCTCTAGACCTTACAGGTAACATACACCCAGACCTACAGGTAACATTACACCACAGGTAAATTAACTTAGACCTTACAGAACATTACACCTCTAGACCTTACAGGTAACATTACACCCAGACCTTACAGGTAACATTACATCACACCTTACAGTAACATTACACCAACACAAACATTACACCTTAGACCTTACAGGTAACATTACACCTCTAGACTTACAGGTAACATTACACCCTAGACCTTACAGGTAACATTACACCTCTAGACCTTACAGGTAACATTACACCTCTAGACCTTACAGGTAACATACACCTCTAGACCTTACAGGAACATTACACCTCTAGACCTTACAGGTAACATTACACCTCTAGACCTTACAGGTAACATTACACTCTAGACCTTACAGGTAACATTACAGACTTACAGGTAACATTACACCTCTAGACCATACAGGTAACATTACACTACACCTTACAGGTAACATAACACAGGAAATTACATTAAGGTAACATTACACCTCTAGACCTAAAAATAACCCAGACCACAGGTAAATACACTCTAGACCTTACAGGAACATTACACCTAGACCTTACAGGTAACATTACACCTAACCTTACAGGTAACATTACACCTCTAGACCTTACAGGTAACATTACACCTCTAGACCTTACAGGTAACATTACACCTCTACACCTTACAGGTAACATACACCAGACCTTACAGGTAACATAACTCTAGACCTACAGGTAAATTACACCCTACACCTTACAGTAACATTACACCTAGACCTTACATAACATTACACTCTAGACCTTACAGGTAACATTACACCTCTAGACCTTACAGGTAACATTACACCTCTAGACCTTACAGGTAACATAACCCTAGACCTTACAGGTAACATTACACCTAGACCTACAGGAACATTACACTCTGACCACAGGTAACAACACCCAGACCTTACAGGTAACATAACTAAGGAACATTAACCTCTAGACCTTACAGGAACAAACCTCTAGACCTTACAGGTAACAACATAGGTAACATTACACCCACACCTTACAGGTAACATTACACCTCTAGACCTTACAGGTAACATTACACCTCTAGACCTTAAGGAACATTACACCTCAACCTTACAGAACATTAACCAAAATTAACCTTACAGTAACATTACACCTCTAGACCTTACAGGTAACATTACACCTCTACACCTTACAGGTAACATTACACCTCTACACCTTACAGGTAACATTACACCTCTAGACCTTACAGGTAACATTACACCTCTACACCTTACAGGTAACATTACACCTCTAGACCTTACAGGTAACATTACACTCAGACCTTAAGGTAACATTACACTCTAGACCTTACAGGAAATAACCCTTACAGATAAATTACACCTAGACCTTACAGGTAACATTACACTCTACACCTTACAGAAATTACACCCCTAGACCTTACAGGTAACATTACACCCCACACCTTACAGGTAAATAACCTCAGACCAACAGAAATAACTCAGACCACAGGTAACATTAACCTTAGACCTTACAGGTAACATTACACCTCTAGACCTTACAGGTAACATAACCCAGACCTTACAGATAACATTACACCTCTACACCTTACAGGTAACATAACCTAGACCTTACAGTAAATACACCCAGACCTTACAAAATAACCCTAGACCAAGGTAACATACACCTCAGACCTTACAGGTAACATTAAACAGAACAGGTAAATTAATAGATACAGGTAACATTACACCTCTAGACCCACAGGTAACATACACCTCTAGACTACAGGTAACATTACACCTTAGACCTTAAGTAAATAAACACAGGAACAAACCCTAGACCTTACAGTAACATTAACAACAGGTAACATTACACTCTAGACCTTAAGTAACATACACTAGACCTTACAGGTAACATTACACCTCTAGACCTTACAGGTAACATACACCTCTAGACCTTACAGGTAACATAACCCTAGACTAAAAAAACTAGACCTTACAGGTAAATTACACCTCTAGACCTTACAGGTAACATAACTCTAGACCTTACAGGAAAAACTCAAGGAACATACACCTCTAGACCTTACAGGTAAATTACATCTACACCTTACAGGTAACATAACCTCTAGACCTACAAAATTACACTCTAGACCTTACAGTAACATTACACCTACACCTTACAGTAACATTACACCTCTACACCTTACAGGTAACA
>NW_025536935.1:0-45678 GCF_020615455.1 Coregonus clupeaformis
TGTGGAGTCACAGAGGAAGGCTGTGCTTCTCTGGCCTCAGCTCTGAAGTCAAACCCCTCACACCTGAGAGAGCTGGACCTGAGTAACAATGACCTGAAGGATTCAGGAGTGAAGCTGCTCTCTGCTGGACTGGGGAATCCCCACTGTAAACTGGAGACTCTGAGGTCAGTATTCCTGTATCACTCAATGACCACACACACTCTGGACACACTCTGGACACAGACACACACACACACACACTGGCACACACACACACACACACACACACACACACACACACACACACTGGACACACCCCCACTGGACACACACACTGGACACACACACACACATACTGGGCACACACACACAAGAACACAATGGACACACACACACACTGGACACACACACACACACACACACACACACACACACTGGACACACACACACACACACACACACACACACACACACACACACACACACTGGACACACACACACACACACACACACACACACACACACACAAAAACACAATGGACACACACACACTGGACACACACACACACACACACACACACACACACAAAAACACAATGGACACACACACTGGACACACACACACACACACTGGACACACACACACACACCCACACACACACACACTGGACACACACACTGGACACACACACACTGGACACACACACACACACACACACACACACTGGACACACACCCACACACACACACACTGGACACACACACACTGGACACACACACACACACACACACACACACACACACACACACACACACTGGACACACACACACACCCACACACACACACACTGGACACACACACACTGGACACACAATGATTAATTTAGAAACATGTTATCTATTGTTAATAATGATACATTCATTCATTTATGTACAGTACCAGTCAAAATTTTGGACACACCTACTCATTCAAGGGCTTCTTTATTTTTACTATTTTCTACATTGTAAAATAATAGTGAAGACATTAAAACTATGAAATAACACATATGGAATCATGTAGTAACCAAAAAAGTGTTAAACAAATAAAATATAGAATTAGCCACCCTGTACCTTGATGACAGCTTTGCACACTCTTGGCATTCTCTCAACCAGCTTCACCTGGAATGCTTTTACAACAGTCTTGAAGGAGTTCCCACATATGCTGAGCACTTGTTGGCTGCTTTTCCTTCACTCTGCCGTCCGACTCATCCCAAACCATCTCAATTGGGTTGAGGTCGGGTGATTGTGGAGGCCATGTCATCTGATGCAGCACTCCATCACTCTCCTTCTCGGTAGAATAGCCCTTACACAGCCTGGAGGTGTGTTGGGTCATTTTCCTGTTGAAAAACAAATGATAGTCCCACTAAGCCCAAACCAGATGGGATGGCGTATTGCTGCAGAATGCTGTGGTAGCCATGCTGGATAAGTGTGCCTTGAATTCTAAATAAATCACAAACAGTGTCACCAGCAAAGCACCCCCACACCATAACACCCCCTCCTCCATGCTTTACGGTGGGAACTACACATGCCGAGATCATCCGTTCACCCACACTGCTTCTCACAAAGACACGGCGGTTGGAACCAAAAATCGCCCATTTGGACTCCAGACCAAAGGACAAATGTCCACCTGTGTAATGTCCATTGCTCGGCCCAAGCAGGTCTCTTCTTATTATTGGTGTCCTTTAGTAGTGATTTCTTTGCAGCAATTCGACCATGAAGGCCTGATTCACACAGTCTCCTCTGAACAGTTGATGTTGAGATGTGTCTGTGACTTGAACTTTGTGATGCATTTATTTGGGCTGCAATTTCTGAGGCTGGTAACTCTAATGAACTTATCCTCTGCAGCAGAGGAAACTCTGGGTCTTCCATTCCTGTGGCGGTCCTCATGAGAGCCAGTTTCATCATAGCGCTTGATGTTTTTTGCGACTGCACTTGAAGAAATGTTCGAAGTTCTTGAAATGTTCCGTATTGACTGGCCGTCATGTCTTAAAGTTATGATGGACTGTTGTTTCTCTTTGCCTATTTGAGCTGTTCTTGCCATAATATTGACTTGGTCTTTTACCAAATAGGGCTATCTTCTGTATACCCCCCTACCTTGTCACAACACAACTGATTGGCTCAAACACATTAAGAAGGAAATAAATTCCACAAATTAACTTTTAAGAAGGCCCACCTGTTAATTGAAATGCATTCCAGGTGACTACCTCATGAAGCTGGTTGAGAGAATGCCAAGAGTGTGCAAAGCTGTCATCAAGGCAAAGGGTGGCTATTTGAAGAATCTCAAATATAAAATAGATTTGGATTAATTTAACACTTTTTTGGTTACTACATGATTCCATATGTGTTATTTCATAGTTTTGATGTCTTCACTATTATTCTGCAATGTAAAAAATAGTAAAAATAAAGAAAAACCCTTGAATGTGTAGGTGTGTCCAAACTTTTGACTGGTACTGTATATATACTGTCACGAACTCTGATGCGGATGTGGTGCGAATCAATAGCAGGACACAGGAGCTCAGTTAATCCAGACTTTACTAGAAAATCCAAAAATCATAACACGGGTCAAACAACCCGGAGGCGAAACATACGCCACAGTGCGTAAAACACTCCCAAACCGAACTGCGCACAAACAATAGTGCGACGGTAAAACAAAGAGAGTCTAGCAAACAGCACTGCACCAAACGACAGGAAAACAATTACACACAACACATGACAAACAAATGGAACAATATATAGGGTACAAAATCACACTAACAGGGAACAGGTGCACAACAACTAGACAAAACCAAACGAACATCGAAAACATCCAACGGTGGCAGCTAGTACTCCGGGGACGACGAACGCCGAAACCTGCCCGAACAAGGAGGAGGAGCAGCCTCGGCCGAAACCGTGACATATACATATGTATATATGAATAGATATGGCAGGTTTCAGGACTCTGATGTATCTGAAATTGTTGAAAGAATAAATTTTCACACCAATGAATAGCAGTGTGATTTTTAATATGATTTGACTCTTTGCAGGCTGTCAGGCTGTCTGGTCACAGAGGAAGGCTGTGCTTCTCTGGTCTCAGCTCTGAAGTCAAACCCCTCACACCTGAGAGAGCTGGATCTGAGCTACAATCACCCAGGAGACTCAGGAGTCAGACTGCTCTCTGCTGGACTGGAGGATCCACACTGCAGACTGGAGAAACTCAAGTGTGTAGAGGGTTTATGTCAATGTTCATATAAGACATGTTGGAGTTAGTTAAGACAAACATTCTGACCACCACTTGGACTAAGTTATATAAAGACTGTGTGTGTGTGTGTGTGTGTGTGTGTGTGTGTGTGTGTGTGTGTGTGTGTGTGTGTGTGTGTGTGTGTGTGTGTGTGTGTGTGTGTGTCCAGTGTGTGTGTGTGTCCAGTGTGTGTGTGTGTCCAGTGTGTGTGTGTTTTGTGTGTGTGTGTGTGTCCTGTGTGTGTGTGTCCTGTGTGTGTGTCCTGTGTGTGTGCGTGTCCAGTGTGTGGGTGTGTCCAGTATGTGTGTGTGTTTGTGTGTGTGTGTGTGTGTGTCCGGTGTGTGTGTGTGTGTCCGGTGTGTGTGTGTGTGTGTCCAGTGTGTGTGTGTCTGTGTGTGTGTCTGTGTGTGTGTGTATGTGTGTGTGTGTGTGTGTCCAGTGTGTGTGTGTGTGTCCAGTGTGTGTGTGTGTGTGTGTGTGAGTCCAGTGTGTGTGTGTGTGTTTGTGTGTGTGTGTGTGTGTCCGGTGTGTGTGTGTGTGTGTCCAGTGTGTGTGTGTGTGTGTGTGTGTGTGTCTGTGTGTGTGTGTGTGTGTGTGTCCAGTGTGTGTGTGTGTGTCCAGTGTGTGTGTGTGTATGTGTCCAGTGTGTGTGTGTGTGTGTGTGTGTGTGTGTGTGTGTGTGTGTGTGTTTGTCTGTGTGTGTCGTGTATCGTGTGTGTGTGTGTGTGTTTGTCCAGTGTGTGTCCAGTGTGTGTGTGTGCGTGTGTGTCCAGTGTGTGTGTGTGTGTGTGTGTGTGTGTCTGTGTGTGTGTGTGTGTGTGTGTGTGTCCAGTGTGTGTGTGTGTGTCCAGTGTGTGTGTGTGTATGTGTCCAGTGTGTGTGTGTGTGTGTGTGTGTGTGTGTGTGTGTGTGTGTGTTTGTCTGTGTGTGTCGTGTATCGTGTGTGTGTGTGTGTGTTTGTCCAGTGTGTGTCCAGTGTGTGTGTGTGCGTGTGTGTCCAGTGTGTGTGTGTGTGTGTGTCAGTGTGTGTGTGTGTGTTTGTGTCTGTGTGTGTGTCTGTGTGTGTGTGTGTGTGTGTGTCCAGTGTGTGTGTGTGTGTCCAGTGTGTGTGTGTGTGTGTCCAGTGTGTGTGTGTGTGTGTCTGTGTGTGTCGTGTATCATGTGTGTGTGTGTCTAGTGTGTGTGTGTTTGTCCAGTGTGTGTCCAGTGTGTGTGTGTGCGTGTGTGTCCAGTGTGTGTGTGTGTGTGTGTGTCCAGTGTGTGTGTGTGTGTGTATGTTTGTCCAGTGTGTGTGTGTGTGTCCATTATGTGTGTGTGTCCAGTGTGTGTGTGTGTATGTTTAGTGTGTGTGTGTGTGTGTCACACACTGGACACACACACACACTGGCACACACACACACACTAAACATACACACACACACTGGACACACACACATAATGGACACATACACTGGACACACACACACACACACATTGGACACACACACACACACTGGACACACACACACTGGACACACACACACACACACACACACACACACTGGACACACGCACACTGGACACACTCACACACTGGACACACACACATACTGGACACACAAACACATACACTTGACATACACACACACACTGGACAGACACACACACACACACACACACACACTGGACACACACACACACACATACTGGACAAAACACACACACACACACACACACACACACACACACACACACACACACACACACACTGTACACACACACTCACTGGACACACACAAACAGTGGACACACACACACACACACACTTGGACAAATGTATATACTGACTGTGTGTGTGTGTTTGTGTGTGTTTGTGTGTGTCCTGTGTGTGTGTGTCCTGTGTGTGTGTCCTGTGTGTGTGCGTGTCCAGTGTGTGGGTGTGTCCAGTATGTGTGTGTGTTTGTGTTTGTGTGTGTGTGTGTGTGTGTCAGTGTGTGTGTGTGTGTGTGTGTGTGTGTGTGTGTGTGTGTGTGTGTGTCAGTATGTGTGTGTGTGTGTCAGTGTGTGTGTGTGTGTGTGTGTGTGTGTGTCTGTGTGTGTGTCTGTGTGTGTGTGTGTGTCCAGTGTGTGTGTGTGTGTCCAGTGTGTGTGTGTGTGTGTGTGAGTCCAGTGTGTGTGTGTGTGTTTGTGTCTGTGTGTGTGTGTCCGGTGTGTGTGTGTGTGTCCAGTGTGTGTGTGTGTATGTGTCCAGTGTGTGTGTGTGTGTGTGTGTGTGTGTTTGTCTGTGTGTGTCGTGTATCGTGTGTGTGTGTGTGTGTTTGTCCAGTGTGTGTCCAGTGTGTGTGTGTCCAGTGTGCGTGTGTGTCCAGTGTGTGTGTGTGTGTGTCCAGTGTGTGTGTGTGTGTGTGTGTCTGTGTGTGTGTCTGTGTGTGTGTGTGTGTGTGTGTCCAGTGTGTGTGTGTGTGTGTCCAGTGTGTGTGTGTGTGTGTGTCCAGTGTGTGTGTGTGTGTGTCTGTGTGTGTGTGTATCGTGTGTGTGTGTGTCTAGTGTGTGTGTTTGTCCAGTGTGTGTCCAGTGTGTGTGCGTGCGTGTGTGTCCAGTGTGTGTGTGTGTGTGTGTGTCCAGTGTGTGTGTGTGTCCAGTGTGTGTGTGTGTATGTTTAGTGTGTGTGTGTGTGTGTGTGTGTCACACACTGGACACACACACACACTGGACACACACACACACACACACTAAACATACACACACACACTGGACACACACACATAATGGACACATACACTGGACACACACACACACTGGACACACACACAGACACTGGACACACACACACTGGACACACACTGGACACACACACACACACACACACACACACACACACACTGGACACACGCACACTGGACACACTCACACACTGGACACACACACATACTGGACACACAAACGCACACACTTGACATACACACACACACTGGACACACACACACACACATACACACTGGACACACACTGGACACACACACACACACACATACTGGACAAACACACACACACACACACAAACACACACACACACACACACACTGTACTTACACACTCACTGGACACACACAAACAGTGGACACACACACACACACACACACTTGGAGAAATGTATATACTGACTGTTTGTGTGTGTGTGTGTGTGTGTGTGTGTGTGTGTGTGTGTGTGTGTGTGTGTGTGTGTGTGTGTGTGTGTGTGTGTGTGTGTGTGTGTGTGTGTGTGTGTGTGTGTGTGTGTGTGTGTGTGTGTGTGTGTGTGTGTGTGTGTGTGTGTGTGTGTGTGTGTGTGTGTGTGTGTGTGTGTGTGTGAGTTCAGGTGTATCCCTCAATGACTGTCTGTTCTTCTGCTTACCGCTACAGTGTGGAACATGGTGGAGAGAACACAATGAAACCTGGACTTAGAAAATGTGAGTGTTGACTGCTGTGAAGAATATGACTAAGAATAAGTCTTAATTCAAGTGAAGTCAAAGTCAAAGACCACCATCATTACTTACTTGGTCATATTAAATATCAGCTGTAGTTCTACAGAAGCACAAATCAGGGACACCAAAGTTTACTAAGAGTTGTTTTGACAATGTGTGTGTCTGTGTGTGTGGCGTGTTTGTGTTACTTTAGAAATGTGTGTGAAATGTGTGTGTGTGTGTGTTCAGTGTGTGTGTGTGTGTGTGTGTGTGTGTGTGTGTTTTCATGCTTGCATGCATACAGGTGTGGGTGTATGTCTGTTCAGGATGTGTGTGTGTGTGTGTGTGTGTGTGTGTGTGTGTGTGTGTCTGTGTGTGTGTTCAGTGTGTGTTCAGGATGTGTGTGTGTGTGTGTGTGTATGTGTGTGTAATTAATGGGAATAAGTGTGTTTTATATTACCATACAGTATAACATATGATCATTGAACAAATCTCAAGTTACCTTAACTTCTCCTTTTGATACCTAGAAACATCTACATTAAATGAATTAGTGAAAAGTGAGTTAACATTCTAATGTGAATGATGATGATTTCTAATATTGTGTCTGGTTTCATCCATCAGATGTCTGTGATCTCACACTGGACCTAAACACAGTAAACAGATTCCTCTCTCTGTCTGAGGAGAACAGAAAGGTGACATGGAGGAGAGAGGAGCAGCCGTATCCTGATCACCCAGAGAGATTTGAGGACCGTGGACAGGTGCTGTGTAGAGAGGGTCTGACTGGACGCTGTTACTGGGAGGTAGAGTGGAATGGGAGTGGGACTGATATAGGAGTGGCATATAAAGGAATCAGCAGGAGAGGAGGGGGTAATGACTGTTGGCTTGGATGGAATGACAAGTCCTGGTGTCTGATCTGCTTTGACAACAGTTACTCTGCCAGGCACAATGAGAAGTTCACTACCATAGACGTCCCCTCCTCCAGCCCCCACAGAGTAGGAGTGTATCTGGACTGGCCAGCCGGCACTCTGTCCTTCTACAGAGTCTCCTCTGACACACTGACCCACCTGAACACATTCCACGCCACATTCACTGAGCCCCTCTATCCAGGGTTTGGGGTTTGGGATGTTGACTCCTCAGTGTCCCTGTAAATAATAACCATGGTAACACTGGACACACACACACACACTGGGAACACACACACACACTGACACACTGGACACACACACTGGACACACACACACACTGGACACACACACACACTGGACACACACACACACACAAACTGGACACACACACACACACATACTGAACACACACACACACACTGGACACACACACTGACACACACTGGACACACAAACACACTTGATACACACACACTGTACACACACACACTGAACAAACACACTGAACACACACACACCGGACAAACACACACTGGACACACACACACACACACACACACACACACACAGAGGACACACATACATTGATCACACACACTGGACAAACACACCCACACACTGGACACTGTACACACACACACACACACTAGACACACACACACACACACACACACACACACTGGACACACACACACACACTGGAGACATACACACAATGGACACACACACACACACTGAACAAACACACTGAACACACACACACCGGACAAACACAAACTGGACACACACACACACACACACACACACACACACAGGACACACATACATTGATCACACACACACTGGACACACACTGGACAAACACACCCACACACTGGACACTGGACACACACACACTCTGGACACACACACACACTGGACACACACACACACACTGAACACACACACACTGGACACACACAAACTGGACACACACACACACACCCACAGGACACACACTCACACACACTGGACACACACACACACACACTGGACACACACACACACACATACTGAACACACACACACACTGGACACACACACTGACACACACTGGACACACAAACACACTTGATACACACACACTGTACACACACACACACACGCACACTGAACACACACACACCGGACAAACACACACTGGACACACACACACACACACACACACGCACAGGACACACATACATTGATCACACACACTGGACACACACACACACACACTGGACACATACACACACTGGACACACACACACACACTGAACAAACACACTGAACACACACACACCGGCAAACACACACTGGTCAAACACACACACACACACATACATTGATCACACACACACTGGACACACACTGGACAAACACACCCACACACTGGACACTGGACACACGCACACACTGAACACACACACACTGGACACACACACACTGGACACACACACACACACAGAGGACACACACACACTGGACACACACACTGGACACACACACACACACACACTGGACAAACACACACACACTGAACACACACACACTGGACACACACACACTGGACACACACACACACACAGAGGACACACACACACTGGACACACACACACACACACTGGACAAAACACACACACACACACACACACACACACACACACACACACACACACACACACACACACACACCCACAGGACACACACACACACTGGACACACACACTCACACACACTGGACACACACACTCACACACACTGGACACACACACTGGACACACACACACACACAGGAAACACACACACACACAGGAAACACACACAGGACACACACACACTGGACACACACACACACACCTGACACACACACACACACAGGACACAAACACACACTGGACACACACACTCACACACACTGGACACACACACACACAGGACACACACACACTGGACACACACACACACACACACACACACACACACACACACACTGGACACACACACACACACACACACACACACACACACACTGGACACGCACAAACACACACACACACTAGACACACACACATACGCTGGACACACACACACACACACTCACACTGGACCCACACACATACACACTGGACACACACACACTGGACACACACAAACACACACACACGCTGGACACACACACTGGACACACACACATACGCTGGACACACACACACACACTCACACTGGACCCACACACATACACCCTGGACAAACACACACTGGACACACACACATCTGACACACACACACACAGGACACACACACACAAACACACACACACACACTCACACACACTGGACACACACACACACACACACACACACACACACACACACTGGACACACACACACACACACACACACACTGGACACACACAAACACACACACACACTGGACACACACACATACGCTGGACACACACACACACACTCACACAGGACACACACACACACACACACACACACACACACACACTCACACACACTGGACACACACACACACACTGGACACACACACTTACACACACTGGACACACACACATACACACTTACACACACACAGACACTGGACACACACACATACACACTTACACACACACTCACACACACTGGACAAACACACACATACACACTGGACACACACACCTGACACACACACACACAGGACACACACACACAAACACACACACACACACACACACTCACACACACTGGACACACACACACACACACACACACTGGACACACATACACACACACACACACACACACACTGGACACACACAAACACACACACACACTGGACACACACACATATGCTGGACACACATACACACACACTCACACTGGACCCACACACATACACACTGGACACACACACACTGGACACACACAAACACACACACACGCTGGACACACACACTGGACACACACACATACGCTGGACACACACACACACACTCACACTGGACCCACACACATACACACTGGAAAAACACACACTGGACACACACACACCTGACACACACACACACACAGGACACACACACACACACACACACACACACACACACTCACACACACTGGACACACACACACACACACTGGACACACACACTTACACACACTGGACACACACACATACACACTTACACACACACAGACACTGGACACACACACATACACACTTACACACACACTCACACACACTGGACACACACACACAAACACTGGACACACACACACTGGACACACACACACACTGGAACACAAACACAGACACTGGACACACACACATACACACTTACACACACACTCACACACACTGGACACACACACACACACACACACACACACACACACTGGACACACACAAACACACACACACACTGGACACACACACATACGCTGGACACACACACACACACACTCACACTGGACCCACACACATACACACTGGACACACACACACTGGACACACACAAACACACACACACGCTGGACACACACACATACGCTGGACACACACACACACACTCACACTGGACCCACACACATACACACTGGACAAACACACACTGGACACACACACATCTGACACAAACACACACAGGACACACACACACAAACACACACACACACACTCACACACACTGGACACACACACACACACACACAAACACACACACTGGACACACACACACACACACACACACACTGGACACACACAAACACACACACACACTGGACACACACACATACGCTGGACACACACACACACACTCACACTGGACCCACACACATACACACTGGACACACACACACTGGACACACACAAACACACACACACGCTGGACACACACACTGGACACACACACATACGCTGGACACACACACACACACTCACACTGGACCCACACACATACACAATGGACAAACACACACTGGACACACACACACCTGACACACACACACACAGGACACACACACACACACACACACACACACACACACACTCACACACACTGGACACACACACACACACTGGACACACACACTTACACACACTGGACACACACACATACACACTTACACACACACAGACACTGGACACACACACATACACACTTACACACACACTCACACACACTGGACACACACACACAAACACTGGACACACACACACTGGACACACACACACACTGGAACACAAACACAGACACTGGACACACACACATACACACTTACACACACACTCACACACACTGGACACACACACATACTCTGGACACACACACACACTGGACACACACACACACACACACACTCACACTGTACACACACACACATACACACAGGACACACACACCTGACACACACACACACACAGGACACACACACTGGACACACACACACACACTGGACACACACACACACTGGACAAACACACACATACACACTGGACACACACACCTGACACACACACACACAGGACACACACACACAAAAACACACACACACACACTCACACACACTGGACACACACACACACACACACACACTGGACACACACACACACACACACACACACACACACACACACTGGACACACACAAACACACACACACACTGGACACACACTCATATGCTGGACACACATACACACACACTCACACTGGACCCACACACATACACACTGGACACACACACACTGGACACACACAAACACACACACACGCTGGACACACACACTGGACACACACACATACGCTGGACACACACACACACACTCACACTGGACCCACACACATACACAATGGAAAAACACACACTGGACACACACACACCTGACACACACACACACAGGACACACACACACACACACACACACACTCACACACACTGGACACACACACACACACACTGGACACACACACTTACACACACTGGACACACACACATACACACTTACACACACACAGACACTGGACACACACACATACACACTTACACACACACTCACACACACAGGACACACACACACAAACACTGGACACACACACACTGGACACACACACACACTGGAACACAAACACAGACACTGGACACACACACATACACACTTACACACACACTCACACACACTGGACACACACACATACTCTGGACACACACACACACTGGACACACACACACACACACACACTCACACTGTCCACACACACACATACACACAGGACACACACACCTGACACACACACACACAGGACACACACACTGGACACACACACACACACTGGACACACACACACAGTGGACACACACACACACACACACACACACTGGACACACACACACTGGACAAACACACACTGGACACACACACACACTGAAACACACACACACACACACACACACACACACACACACACACTGGACACACACACACTGGATACACAAACACAATGGACACACACACACTGATCACACACACACACACACACTGGACACTGGACACACACACACTGAACACACACACGCTGAACACACACACACACACACACTGGACACACACACACTAAACATACACGATGGATACACACACACACTGAACACACACACGCTGAACAAATAAAATCAAATCAAATTTTATTGGTCACATGCGCCGAATACAACAGGTGCAGACATTACAGTGAAATGCTTACTTACAGCCCTTAACCAACAGTGCATTTATTTTAAACAAAAACGTAAGAATAAAACAACAACAAAAAAGTGTTGAGAAAAAAAGAGCAGAAGTAAAATAAAGTGACAGTAGGGAGGCTATATATACAGTAAAATAAAGTGACAGTAGGGAGGCTATATATACAGGGGGGTACCGTAGCATAGTCAATGTGCGGGGGCACCGGCTAGTTGAGGTAGTTGAGGTAATATGTACATGTGGGTAGAGTTAAAGTGACTATGCATAAATACTTAACAGAGTAGCAGCAGCGTAAAAAGGATGGGGTGGGGGGGCAGTGCAAATAGTCCGGGTAGCCATGATTAGCTGTTCAGGAGTCTTATGGCTTGGGGGTAGAAGCTGTTGAGAAGTCTTTTGGACCTAGACTTGGCACTCCGGTACCGCTTGCCGTGCGGTAGCAGAGAGAACAGTCTATGACTAGGGTGGCTGGAGTCTTTGACAATTTTGAGGGCCTTCCTCTGACACCGCCTGGTATAGAGGTCCTTGATGGCAGGGAGCTTTGCCCCAGTGATGTACTGGGCAGTACGCACTACCCTCTGTAGTGCCTTGCGGTCAGAGGCCAAGCAGTTGCCATACCAGGCGGTGATGCAACCAGTCAGGATGCTCTCGATGGTGCAGCTGTAGAATTTTTTGAGGATCTGAGGACCCATGCCAAATCTTTTTAGTCTCCTGAGGGGGAATAGGCTTTGTCATGCCCTCTTCACGACTGTCTTGGTGTGTTTGGACCATGATAGTTTGTTGGTGATGTGGACACCAAGGAACTTGAAGCTCTCAACCTGTTCCACTACAGCCCCGTCGATGAGAATGGGGGCGTGCTCAGTCCTCTTTTTTTTCGTGTAGTCCACAATCATCTCCTTTGTCTTGGTCACGTTGAGGGAGAGGTTGTTGTCCTGGCACCACACGGCCAGATCTCTGACCTCCTCCCTATAGGCTGTCTCATCGTTGTCGGTGATCAGGCCTACCACTGTTGTGTCGTCGGCAAACTTAATGATGGTGTTGGAGTCGTGCCTGGCCATGCAGTCATGGGTGAACAGAGAGTACAGGAGGGGACTGAGCACGCACCCCTGAGGGGCCCCTGTGTTGAGGATCAGTGTGGCAGATGTGTTGTTACCTACCCTTACCACCTGGGCCGGCCCGTCAGGAAGTCCAGGATCCAGTTGCAGAGGGAGGTGTTTAGTCCCAGGATCCTTAGCTTAGTGATGAGCTTAGAGGGCACTATGGTGTTGAATGCTGAGCTGTAGTCAATGAATAGCATTCTCACGTAGGTGTTCCTTTTGTCCAGGTGGGATAGGGCAGTGTGGAATGCAATAGAGATTGCATCATCTGTGGATCTGTTGGGGCGGTATGCAAATTGGAGTGGGTCTAGGGTTTCTGGGATTATGCTGTTGATGTTGATGTACACACACACTGGACACACACACACTGGACACACACACACACACACACACTGGACACACACACTGGACACACACACACACTGAACACACACACACACACACACACACTGGACACACACACTGGACACACACACACACTGAACACACACACACACACACACACTGGACACACACACTGGACACACACACACACACTGGACACACACACACTGGACACACACACACACTGGACACGCATTCACACACACACACTGGACACACACACACATACACACACTGGATTCACACACACAAACACACACTGGACACACACATACATACACATTGGACACACACACACACTGAACACACACTGAACACACACACACACTGGACACACACACACACACTGGACAAACACACACAGGACTCACACACACACACACACACACACAAACACACACACACACACACACACTGGGCAGACACACACTGGACACACACACACACACACACACACTGGAAACACACACACTCACACACTGAACACCCACACACACTGACACTGAACACACACACATACTGGACACACACACATTGAACACACACACACACAGGACACACACACACACACACACTGGACAAACACACACTGGACACACACACACACACACACACACACACACTGGACACACATACATTCACTGGACACACACACACACATTGGACACACACACTGAACACAACCAGCCCTGCCATTTCTACCTGTCCTGATCTAGTGTTTCACCCCTGACCTCCTCACACCGTCTCACTGTCCATGTCTGCTTTTAGCTCCCACCTCTACTTCACTGTGTTATAATGGACCTTATGCTTGTTATGTCACCTCTGGAACCAGTTATCAAACATACTGACCTTTCTGACCCTATCCCATTGCCCTACTTTCTAGAAATGAACATTTAAATTCCTCTATGAGTTTTGTTTTGTGTCCATTTACTTATGTATTTGTTGTATATTGGGGTTGTGCCGCAGAGCATCATGGGGGTTTGTATGTGTTGAGATGATCACGTTCCAGATAAATGGTTGAACTGATTCCTGTCTCCTGTCTCATCATTATTGAATTGTTATACAGACGTGGTTATGAAACCCACGAGACATAACAACAGATTGGTCATGAGTAAGTCTGAATCTACAGGAACTATTCTGTCTGGAAGAAGTGGGTTTTTACAACTGTTTAAAACTGTTATTTTCTGGGGTACAGTCTAGGCTAATGTTAGCACAGTGTATTGCTAGCAGAGGCAAGTGCGTAGTCGAGCTAGCTAAGAAAGAGAGTTAACCAGTGGTTTAAAGTACTTAAGTAAAAATACTTTAAAGTACTACTTAAGTAGTTTTTGGGGGGTGTCTGTACTTGACTTTACTATTCATATTTTTGACTATGTCGAATCGAGTAAATGCTGGCAATTATTGCTGATAAACAAAGGAGTCCGCTCATACTGAACCTTTGATCATAAGTTTTATTCATATCACAAGCTTTCAGCATGAGTTACGGGTGTCAAGATCCCCCGGAGAGCAGCGTCCTCGAATTGTAATGGCTAACCTATCCCTCCAGCATATACTTATAAACAATGTGAAAATATGGGTTGCTCCCCCTGCTGTCCAATCACCAGTCTCCCCTGGGGCGTCACCCTACAACTGGCTACTTTTGAACTAACATAAACAACATTCTTTCAGTTCCACTTAAAAAACCATTAACAAAGGCATAATCCTAATACACTACATTTGCCCCCTTCGAGACGAACTAAAAGTCTCGAAACCAAACAGAATAGGATTATGACAAGTAACAATTTATCTTATTGAGTATCTTTAACATTAAACCAAAAAACATTTTTCTCTAGAGTGTAAATACCTTTCTATGAAATATGAATAACTGTTTATGAAGTGTGAATACATTACTATGAAATATGAACAAATCTTTATGGAGTGTGAGAGCGAAAAACTGTCTGGCAACCTTCGTTCCAAATCCATCCATCAATCAAGACAGTAAAATTCTCTCACGGTCCCTCTGCCCCAGGCAACCACCGAGGTACTCCCGATGAACTCATAAATCCTTATTAATGCAATTGAAACTATGATGCAATTAAATACACATGTAAGCCCCTGCAAACAAAATACTATCCAAAAAATTTCCACACCAAGGCTGGTCAACCCATCAGACCCTACCGTGGACCTCTATCCCTGCCTAGACCCAATATCCCTAAGCATCAACGAAATAAACAAAAACATCTAAGATCCCCACATGTATCCAATAACATCAAATATCATTCTACAAAAATTAATACCTACGAATATGACACAAATTATGTATTACACATGCAAATATGTCTATATTTCATTGCAGACACTGGAATGTAGTCCACTACACTTAATCTCCCCCGTAGTCTCGACTTCCAATGTATTGTTGATGATGGAATCGGAATCTTTCCACACCCTCCTTGTTTCATCTCCTCCAGTCATTGTCCTTTCATATTGTCCCTTCATATTGTCCTTGTTTGAGTATTTCAATCTCCACATATTCCCCCAAATGCTTCTGGAAGAAAAGAAAAGACCAAACAGTATCTTTTGCAAAACAACACTTTCAAATTAAACATCAATATCAACTAAGAATATACAAATTATATATAAATGATGTATGAATCAATATAAATGATAGAATAATGAAATAGGATAATGTGATTCATTCATACACTTCCCCCCTTTGATTCATAACATCATACTAAAATCACCCTAATATTGAAAAAAAAAAACGTTTAATGATCAAATATTCAAAAAGGATATTTATCATCCAGTCCCACTTGTCCATCTTCATCCAGATCAGGAACAGTCAACAACGGCATCTGAGTGTTGTCTCCAGGCATCACTACTCCAACCTATCTCAATATCATAGCTTTCTCAAAGGTCAGTAAGAAATTACAAAAGAAAAACATCACACACAGCGCTATCAGAGCTGCAACTAAAATCTGAACCATCACTGCTCCTACTGGGCCTAACTGATCTTGCAACCAAGTCTTCGCTGACCATCCAGCTCCTTCAGATCTACCAAACGCATCCCTTATATTCTTCAACGCATAGTGATACTATTTGAACTATCTGGAATCAAAGTATAGCTAATATTATCAATATGATCTGCCAAAAATGTTACACCATACCATGGAAAAAGTCCCCCCTTCTCTCTTAGAATTATCCTCCAATGATAGGCTTCTCAGACTATGAAATGTCGCCATGTCCCTTTTCACCCTATTTCCAAACCTAGATTCAGATTTATCTGTGTCTGGTGCTACCCCTCTTTTAATGGTAGAAACCTCATATGGAAGCTTCAACGTTGACATGTAACAACATCCTGTCCATCCATAGGGTAAGAATATATACGCTTTATCACCACAAACCCTCCAAATATCTCTAAAATTCCCAATAGTCACATTGTCAGGCAAAAGCTAATCTTTCACCATCGAAGTCTTGCTCTTCTTACTACCTGGAACATAAAAAGTAACATTATATTTCTCATTACTACCCTTAAGGTCATGCTTACCCAAAGTTATCATATAATCATCACAATCTGATATTCCCATAAACATACCCCTTACATCATATGTTTTATTAGAACAAAAACAACTTTTAGCCCTCACTGGTTTCACCTCCAATATATCAGGGTTCGCTGTTAACTGATTTTCCTTCCCATCTAACAAATGCACACAAGTTAATTCACTTAACCCAATAACACTTAAACCTAGGCTTAAACAAATGTTTTGACAACGACATTATTTTATCTGTTACTGATTGTTGCTGATACAATAGCCATGACAAATCATATGACTGACACATACTTGATAGAGGTCGAGCGAACGTCTAAAATGGAACCCCACGTGTCTGGTGCTGGAATTCTCAACATACATGGACCCTCAAGATTCCTCCCTGATCTTACAGAATGAGCTAGCTGCTGGAACCAAAGATTCCTACCTGCCCATCCATTTTTAATTTTCACAACAGAAGAATCAAACCCATCCATTTAGTTTCTCTCTTCCCTAATGAGCGGTACTGATCAGATACCTCTCCTTGTCTGTCATTAAAATCAAAGAACTCATCCTGTACCTCCATGATAGTATCCTTCACTATTTCAGATGAATCTATATTCTTCTCTACCACTATCTGCTCTCCTATTTTAACCCTATTCGTACTATCATTGACAGCACTCTCCATCCGTAACATAATCCCCTGAGTCCTTCTTGCTACCCCCTTTAATTTCAGAAAAGTTGTTGTCGGTGTCGGTGTCATACTTCCTACATTTGTTATTGCCGTCGCATCATTAATCCCTTCCAAAGTTACCATTAAAGTAGTTGATTTAGTTGATGTATTAACACCCTTAACTACTTGTAGTGGGAAAGCTACCGATATCCTCTGTGTATTATCTACTGTTGGAGTGACTACTGTAATCTACTCCTCCTGAACTCCCTCGGTGACTGTGGAAGCTTCAACAGATTTCACATCTTTCCATTTTAAGCGTTACTTTACGAATTACATAGCCTTTTAACCAATAATTCTTAACCGGAACAAATTTTAATGCTTGCACTAGATAAGTACACATATATTCTCCCTGATCTTTCTCAGTAACATTACGCAAAATAAGTGAACAATCACTCATAACCCTCTTCCCCTTCATATTGTTGTACAAAATATACTTCCTTTGACTAGGGGGCACCGCTTCTACATCTGGTCCTGATAACAATACTTCTTCTCCATAATTATCTCTCCATGTGGGAGGAACGTCCCCTCCCCCACTCCATCTCTCACAGCTACACGGAAGATTAGCTGTCTCACCCCTCCTAACCTTAATAACAGTCTTTTCTTCTAAAATTGGTGCTGGAGCTATTGGTTCCCTTGTAATCAAATGCGATATATTTATGGCTTTAATAACTGTCAATGTTGAAAGAGTTAAATTGCTTCTCACTGTTGTTTTAATAGACTGACGTGTTAATGTCCTTATTGTTACTTCATCTAGTTTCCCCAAAGCTTTGAACTCTTTGCTTGTACTTCCATCTATCACCACTAGTGTCAAATGACGTAAATGTAACTTACATTCACTCTCTCTTTCTACTCTAAACCCTCACTTTCAAACTTTTGATTATAAAAAATACACCTACAATTACCTTGATCTTCCTGCTGGGAATTGTAAATATAGATACTCAATCACCCTCAATCTTCTCTTATCATTCAGCAACGCATACTTTCTCAATGCATCTGCTCCTAACAGATCTAAACTCCTACCATATCTATCTTCCCACTAAACTCTAAAATGTCCTTCACCACTGTTCTATCTCTCTTACTACTAACTTTGAAACTTAGCTTACTGTCTTAGAGTTCCTTCAACCCTAGTTCTCCTAACTTTTTTAAATCTAATCTTTTCTCCTAACCTTTAAAAAAACTTTGTCCACTGATTTATTCACAAAATCCTTTACCACCAAATTTTAGAATATGTGATTGGGAAGTCCCCACCTGCTTCTGACTTCTTCACACACAGACTTGGCAAACGACTAAACATCTTTTAGCCTAGCCTGAAATCTCTTGGTGTAGGAATGTAACCCAGAATAACAGTCACCCCTTTTAACTTTATTTTTCAGACAGATTGTCTAATAGGCAGTCTAATAGATTATTATCCTTCCTATGATATTATCTTTTTAAGCAAATATGATTCCCAAAAACCCTACTTTTTTTTTAAACCCTCTACCAGACAGTCGTCTAGTGTACATCTTATTGTACAGTTCAATTTACACCATGCATCTCTTCCCAACAATGCAATAGGTATACGTTCTAATATTAGTATGTCTATTTTAATTTCTCTTTGATTTTTTATAGCAGAGCTCAATTGGTTCCTTAAGAGTAATTAGCTGTTTTACTACCTCAAATCCCTATCCTAATTAGTTAATTTTACATAGTGAGATGTTTAACCTCTTTAGGCTGAACACAGATAAAAGCTTTTCCACTATCACCTCATTTCTCATAGTCCTTTGTTTTTACTTCAATTGTTAGATATTTTCTCTTCTTCTCTAATCGGTGATATCAGCTGACACCCCCCTTTGTATCTTCTAGACACCTCTAGAATCCTTGCTCCGGACCCCTGTAGTGGTTCACCGGTCCTCCAGATGATCTTGACTGGCCCCTGTATCTTCCTCTGATGTTTCCCTCTGATGTTTCCTCCTGACTTATTGCACTCACAGGTAAAGTAACCAATCTGTCCACAATTATAACACTCTTCTGAAAGTTGCTGGAAGTGTAGCTGAAATCTTCCTCCTCCTTCTAAGCCTTCTCGTCCTCTTCCTCTCCAATTCTGTGTCTGTCCCGAAACTGGCTGTGGATATGAAACACCTGGTACCGCCCTTGGTGGCTGGTACAATTGCGGTTGGCCTTGTTCAGTTGAAGCTGTAGCAGTGATTGTTGATTTGGTTCACTCTGATTCTTCCTAACCAAAGCTTCTCTTCTCCACCAGTTGTATGATTGAGTTTTCTGAGAGTTTCTTGATCCTGTTCTTTCTTGCTGTTGACATATCAGGATTCTTCAAAAGCTTATATTCTAAGTTCTGTCCTCGAAATATCATCTTCCATCATCTTCTTACTATTGGCCTTTCCTTGACCTCAATGTATTCTTCTCCTCCAATTCTTGGGATTCTTTTCTCAGCAGGTTTTCTTCTGTATCTTCCCTTCTTGAGTTGTTCATCCAGTTGTGTTACTTCTTCTAAACTATTCGCTTTATCCAGGCATGATAAGCATCGGTCTATATCTCCTTCTATTTATTCTGTGCCAGTCCTTGTAGGATAAACTCCTTTTGAATACACAGCACCTTTAGTCTCTACTTTATCGCTGTCTTCATCTGAACTCGAATCTCTTGTATTCTTCTTCCTTCAACTTCCATCAGAGATCAAATCTCTAGTATCCTTCTTTCCTCTCTTGCCAACTTCCTTCTGATCACAGAGTCATATCCACCCATGATCTCTTCTCAATCACTCTGATCTTCATCTTCATCATCTTCTTCAAGTTCCATCTTCCTTAACCTCACTCTTCTCTTCCCGACATCTCATTTTCTTCCTTCTGGAGTTTTGGATTCATCTTTATCGTCGTTTCTGCTTGTCCTCTATCTATTATTCGTTCATCTTCATCTCTGATGCAATAATCACCCTCCTGGATGATCACTGGAAGCTGAGGATAAACATCTCTAAGCTCTACTTCCTTCTCGTAAGGTGGGTGTCTTTTTGCTGATTCCGTGTGTGAGAAAGGTGTACTAACTTCTGCCATTAGTTTTTCTGTCGCCTTCTCTTCCTTTAGCCTTTTCTCTATACCTTTGTTCATCTTATCGCTGGAATCTTTTATCAGTTTTTGTTTGAGAATGAAGGGCAACTTTTGTTTCATTTGCCGGATAACCTCGCAATACCCTTAACTAAAGGATTACTGTTTTCAACTATATCAACCGGTGTAATGACTTTCATAGCCTTGCTGTCCTTTCTCCCCATTGTAACTACTCTTTTATATTCCTTTATTGTGACTTATTTTATTTTAGACTATATAGCCTATGGCTTCCCCCCCTTTAATTATTAATATAAACCTAAACAAAAAAATCTTTTAAATCAATCAACCAAAATATGAATATTAAAAATTCAATTAAAATTTTTATTCAAAAAATATTTTTAATTAAAATAAAAAATCAAATAAAAATCAATTAAAAATTATGAACAATTAAAACCAATTTTTTATTTCTATATCCTATCTTACCAATTTATCAATTAGTGGCTACCTTACCAATCCTAAAACCAAATCCTCTAACCTTACAACACTACAATTCCCATAAACCCCCTTGCTCTATAAGCACCTAATTATCTTAATTTTACAGAATCATGTCAGTACTTAATTTCCAACACAACTGCAGTCAAACCCAAGTGATGCCAGAGACTCTAAAATGCAAATTTTATTCAAATGATCAGTCTGTTGCCAAGCCTCTGCGAAATTGTCATAACATCAAATATCCTGTAGGGGAAGATTTTGTAAACAGAACCAGCCTCAAAACCTTTTGACTCGATCCTCCCCTTGTCACGTGATGTCATGTCAGCACCTCTCTTTCTTTCTCCCTCTCTCTCCTCTCGTTCCTCTCATATGACAAAAGAGCATAGAAACAGAAAAATAATTTAGCAGTCATGCAATCACTGAGTTATCCACATTCAATATTCCCCCACTCATATTCACTCTAAGACTTAACTCAGGACTAAATAGCTCAATAACATTTTTATTTATTTTAATCCGTCATTTAATTTAATTTATTATAATCCGTCAACATACAGTGAGGGAAAAAAGTATTTGATCCCCTGCTGATTTTGTACGTTTGCCCAATGACAAAGAAATGATCAGTCTATAATTTTAATGGTAGGTTTATTTGAACACTGAGAGACAGAATAACAACAACAAAATCCAGAAAAACGCATGTCAAAAATGTTATAAATTGATTTCCATTTTAATGAGGGAAATAAGTATTTGACCCCCTCTCAATCAGAAAGATTTCTGGCTCCCAGATGTCTTTTATACAGGTAACGAGCTGAGATTAGGAGCACACTCTTAAAGGGAGTGCTCCTAATCTCAGTTTGTTACCTGTATAAAACACACCTGTCCACAGAAGCAATCAATCAATCAGATTCCAAACTCTCCACCATGGCCAAGACCAATGAGCTCTCCAAGGATGTCAGGGACAAGATTGTAGACCTACACATTGCTGGAATGGGCTACAAGACCATCGGCAAGCAGTTTGGTGAGAAGGTGACAACAGTTGGTGCGATTATTCGCAAATGGAAGAAACACAAAATAACTGTCTATCTCCCTCGGCCTGGGGCTCCATGCAAGATCTCACCTCGTGGAGTTGCAATGATCATGAGAACGGTGAGGAATCAGCCCAGAACTACACGGGAGGATCTTGTCAATGATCTCAAGGCAGCTGGGACCATAGTCACCAAGAAAACAATTGGTAACACAGTACGCTGTGAAGGACTGAAATCCTGCAGCGCCCGCAAGGTCCCCTTGCTCAAGAAAGCACATATACAGGCCCGTCTGAAGTTTGCCAATGAACATCTGAATGATTCAGAGGAGATCTGGGTGAAAGTGTTGTGGTCAGATTAGACCAAAATGGAGCTCTTTGGCATGAACTCAACTCGCCGTGTTTGGTGGAGGAGGAATGCTGCCTATGACCCCAAGAACACCATCCCCACCGTCAAATATGGAGGTGGAAACATTATGCTTTGGGGGTGTTTTTCTGCTAAGGGGACAGGACAACTTCACCGCATCAAAGGGACGATGGACGGGGCCATGTACCGTCAAATCTTGGGTGAGAACCTCCTTCCCTCAGCCAGGGCATTGAAAATGGGTCGTGGATGGGTATTCCAGCATGACAATGACCCAAAACACACAGCCAAAGCAACAAAGTAGTGGCTCAAGAAGAAGCACATTAAGGTCCTGGAGTGGCCTAGCCAGTCTCCAGACCTTAATCCCATAGAAAATCTGTGGACAGAGCTGAAGGTTCAAGTTGCCAAACGTCAGTCTCGAAACCTTAATGACTTGGAGTGGGACAAAATCCCTCCTGAGATGTATAAAAACCTGGTGGCCAATTACAATAAATGTCTGACCTCTGTGATTGCCAACAAGGGTTTTGCCACCAAGTACTAAGTCATGTTTTGCAGAGGGGTCAAATACTTATTTCCCTCATTAAAATGCAAATCAATTTATAACATTTTTGACATGCGTTTTTCTGGATATTTTTTGTTGTTATTCTGTCTCTCACTGTTCAAATAAACCTACCATTAAAATTATAGACTGATCATTTCTTTGTCCGTCGGCAAACGTAGAAAATCAGCAGGGAATCAAATACTTTTTTCCCTCACTGTATATCTAATTTATAAATTCACTACATCTCAATAAATAGTTTCATTTTCAAACAACAGCCGCTTTAAAACTAGAAGATTCGTGTTAAAATCTCTCCTCTTTGTTCCCTCGTCTGTGTCTCTGTCTCCCCCTGCAGCCCAGTCTAACAGAAATATGACCCATTTACCCACAATCACCGTGTTGAAGTTTTAGCAACCCCTCGTGTTGTAGTTTTAGTGCGTAAAATCAAACGCATGCGCAGTACATTCATCATTACAAATTCACCATGGAAGCAGCTCCAAACAACAGAACGTTAGCATTCCGCTATAGCCCCTCTCTTTACCCCTTATAGACAAACAATAACGCTTAACAGAGCTCACATTTGCATAGAACTCTGAATTCTACACACACGAACATAATTTAAGAGGCTTATTCCATCGCAAGACCCCCTAAGGTCACCCGTTAGCATGTAGCACGCAACACAATTAGCATTAGCCTTTATGTACAATGTGGCATGAAACACAACCAGCATTTAACATCAGCATTAGCATTAGCCTTTAGCTAACCTGTGGCTGGCACCACGCAACAGGTACCTTTCACTGCCCTTTTTCCTTTGTCTATTTCTCTACCGTTTGTGATGCCGTGGGTTCAATGACCATCCACTGAGAGATTACCCCCAAGCAGACATTCGGATGAAAGATGAGCAATAATCACAAATCAGATAAATCTCATCAACCCGAGTTTTTTAGAACACACCGAATGCACATTCTATCGCGCAAACGGATTTTCGGCCCATCATTAGATGGCCCACCCCGGGGTCTTAAATGGTGCAGTGCCCTAATGTATACGTATCTCTGCCTTGTACATCTGCCAATATCTGCCTTAATCCCTACCACCGATTGCTCTAAAATTCCAAGCCTACTCTCCCCCCTTTGCCCTGTCTACCAGTGCAACAATTGATAATGATTAGCCAGACCCCCAATTCTCAGCAATAACGCCACACGAGGCACATTTCGGTCGTAATGGTACATTTCTCCAGTGCACACTCACACACAGCATCCAAACTAACAACCTCCAAAGCTGTGAGGAAAAACTCACCCTTTTCTGGCCATGAATTCAGCACGAGTTAGCTTGGCGGCTGAATGAATGGAACAAAGAAGATTTGCAGACCAGCCCCACGTTGGGCGCCATTTGTCGTATCGAGTAAATGCTGGCAATTATTGCTGATAAACAAAGGAGTCCGCTCATACTGAACCTTTGATCATAAGTTTTATTCATATCACAAGCTTTCAGCATGAGTTACGGGTGTCAAGATCCCCCGGAGAGCAGCGTCCTCGAATTGTAATGGCTGCTCTAACCCCCTATCCCTCCAGCATATACTTATAAACAATGTGAAAATATGGGTTGCTCCCCCTGCTGTCCAATCACCAGTCTCCCCTGGGGCGTCACCCTACAACTGGCTACTTTTGAACTAACATAAACAACATTCTTTCAGTTCCACTTAAAAAACCATTAACAAAGGCATAATCCTAATATACTACAACTACTTTTACTTTCACTTCACTACATTCCTAAAGAAAATAATGTACTTTTTTCTCCATACATTTTCACTGACACCCAAAAGTACTCGTTACATTTTGAATGCTTAGCAGGACAGAAAATTGTCCAATACACACCCTTATCAAGAGAACCTCCCTACTGCCTCTGATCTGGCAGACTCACTAAACACAAATGCTTTGTTTGTAAATTGTCTGAGTGTTGGAGTGTGCCTCTGGCTGAACGTACATTTTAAAAACAAGAAAATCGTCTGATTTGCTTTATGTAAGGAATTTGAAATGATTTATACTTGTACTTTTACTTTTGATACTTAAGTATATTTTAGCAATTACATTTACTTTTGCTACTTAAGTATATTTAAAACCAAATACTTTTAGACTTTTACTCAAGTAGTATTTTACTGGGTGACTTTCACTTTTAGTTGAGTCATTTTCTATTAAGGTATCTTTACTTTTACTCAAGTATGACAATTGGGTACTTTTTCCACCACTGGAGTTAACATTGTCATGGACGGCAGAAAAGGACTCGAGACGGACATTGGAGCGGGAAAACAACGTGATTAAAAAGGAGGAATATACAATGATTAAAGGATAGGACATTTATTCAACTATGAAGACAAATTGCTGTGGTTGAGGACAATATTGAAGTGAGTGACAATCAGGAGCTTATTGAGAAACGAAAAATTATTGGAATTGTTGGAAACATTGGACAGTTTGATGAAAGTATTGAGCAGTGGAGTTCATATACAGAACAGTTTGAATATTTTGATCTTGTAAATGACATGGATGAGGACAACATTGTGCCTCCATGTTTTAGTGTAATGGGGCCAAAGACATTTAATTTACTAGGCAGCCTGCTACAGCCAGACAGAACAGGTAATAAGACGTATGGGGATATTGTGGAGATACTTAAAGGACATTTTTCACCAGAACCACTAGTTAATGCTGAACGGTTCAGGTTCCACAGGAGACATCAGGAAGAGAGAGAATCAGTAACAATGTTTGCTGCTGCATTAAAGAAACTATCAGAACAGTGTGAGTTTAATGCTGTTCTAAATGACATCATTAGAGACAGACTAGTATGTGGGCTACGGAGTGAAGCTACACAAAAGAGACTGTTGACTGAAAGTCATCTGACCTTGGCAAAGGACATTGAAATCAGTGTGTCCATGGAACTAGCTGCTAAAGAGGCTCACCAGTTGAGTTCATCAGGAACTTAGTGGGTTCATCTAACAATCCTAATCACCAGCTGATACATTTTAATCTCATACACAGGGTATACCTTCCACCTAGAAAACATCATTTAATAGAAATCACAACCGCTCCTCTGTGTGATCTATGTAATCAAGGTGCCTTGGGCTCCTTTAATCATATGTACTGGGAGTGACCAGGGGACATGTTTTGGAAAGAGGTATCCTCATACCTTGTTCCCCCAAACTGTTATTACTGAATGATAATTCACCACTGTCATTACAGCAAAGACATATAATGTTGTCAGGTTGGACAGCAGCTAAAAAGATGTTGGAACTAAGATGGCAACCACCACACCTCATTGGATCAGCACTTTTATAGATATCATTTATTTAGAACTATCCACTGCTAGGATACATGGGGTTAGCCCAGTCCTTCTCAAATAGTGGGGCGCGCCCCCAGGGGGGGCTCGGAGCGATGCCGGGGGGGCGCGTGTGACCCTGGGGAACATGCTTTTTTTTGCCGCAGGGAGTAGGTTTTTTTTGCACCGAACAAATGCACAGAGTAGGAGCTATGAAGTGCAGATAACAAACCCTTAAGAGATGCCATGGAAACATATCTAACAGGGATGAAAAGAAAGGCGGAGAGAGACGGAGATAATGAGACAAACGTAAGTCTCCCGAAAGCTAAGACAAGGAAATATGACGAAGCGTATGTAGCGCTTGGCTTCACTGTGACTACGGTGGGAGAAGAGGAAAGACCGGTATGTTTACTGTGTCTAAAAATGTTGGCAGCGGACAGCATGAAGCCAAATAAATTAAGGCGTCACTTAAATACATTACAGCCCAATCACGCTGATAAGCCGCTTGAGTTTTTTCAGCGAAAACATGCCGAATATTGCCAACAATCGTCCCGCTTTGTGAATGCTACTTCAGGAAACCAGCGAGCACTGTTAGCATCATATAACGTGGCGTACCAAATTGCTCAGTGCAAAAAAAAAACACTCCATAGCAGAGGAGCTGATACTGCCTGCAGCATTAGACATGGTCTCTGTCATGCTGGATGACGCAAGTGCTGCAAAAATAAAAACTATCCCTCTGTCCAATGACACTGTCGCCAGACGTATAAATGACATTGCTAACGATCTTAAAGAACAGCTGGTAGATAAACTCAAAGACAAACGTGCCTTTTGCCATTAATCCTGACTTCCTCATTTTGCTAAAAAAAAATCAGCACAAATGGTTTTATTCATTTTTGTTTTATAGGTCAGTGTTTCATATATTGGGCTCCTGAGTTCATGTTGCTGATCAATTTGAATTTATTATTATTTATTGATTATATTTTATTTTATTTTTCAGTATCAAATGGTCCAAAAAAAATTTCAGTTTAAATAAGGCAAATTTCAGCCAAATAGATGCACTTTAAGTCTTTTCTGTTACAGACTAAAAAACAATGTTAATAAAGTTATTCTTTGTTGTAAGTTGATCTATATTTGTTTATTTTATTTTTATTTTCTTTAATGTTAATAAGGATACAATGTTATGCAGAGGTGTACTTAGAACAATTTCATAGACAAATGATACTATTTCCAGTTGCGGCGGAGAGTTGGGGGGCGCGAAATGTTTACTTCTTCCTAGGGGGGGGCGCAACTGAAAATAATTGAGAAGCACTGGGTTAGCCAAACAACAAATGCAGCTGAAACCATAAATAACTCCTGTCGTGGGTTTTACCCAACAGATTGACCGTTAATTATAATGTTTGTGCTAATGTGTACCTTGATTTAGTATTTAATTTAATGGAGATCAGGTTGGGTGTGTTGGGGTGGTCCCAGGAGGGGTTGGAGGGTGGGTTGGGGTGGTCCCAGGAGGGGTTGGAGGGTGGGTTGGGGTGGTCCCAGGAGGGGTTGGAGGGTGGGTTGGGGTGGTCCCAGGAGGGGTTGGAGGGTGTGTTGGGGTGGTCCCAGGAGGGGGTTGGAGGGTGTGTTGGGGTGGTCCCAGGAGGGGTTGGAGGGTGGGTTGGGGTGGTCCCAGGAGGGGTTGGAGGGTGTGTTGGGGTGGTCCCAGGAGGGGTTGGAGGGTGGGTTGGGGTGGTCCCAGGAGGGGTTGGAGGGTGGGTTGATGCAGCTGAGGTGGGTGATTGTATATGTGGTTTATTATAATTGTATTTACCTGCAATAACTAGTTTCCATAATATACTGATGTATTTTTTAACAGTATTGTGTCTCTAGCTGTATAACCATTCCTGCTGCTATTTGTTCTGATATATATTTTAACAGTATTGTGTTTCTAACTGTATAACCATTCCTGCTGCTATTTGTTCTTGTCTGTGTTCCTTTCAAATAAATAAAAAGTTGATCACAGAGTTTCAACTGAAAATCAGAGACCGGGAAATCAAGTCACATGCTTCCACTGTGGCAAGGTGGGACATCAGGTGTCGACATGCTGGTGTAAGGACATGGATTGTCCAGTCTGTGGTAAAAAGGGCCACATCGAACAAGCCTCCAGAAACAAAAAGAGAACAGAGAACAGGAAACAGACATTCCAATGAAAGACAAATATACATGTTCACACTGTTGAGTAAGAGAACACTGAGGTGAGTGACTCATCAGACCAGGAAGTCACACTGAAAATCCTGACTTTTTCCTGGCGGGCCGCACGGCTACTATGTCTCCCCCTTGCTAGAGGGACAGCCGGTGGGTATGGAGATTGACACAGGGGCAGCTGTATCTCTTGTGTCAGAAAAAAGACACTGAAACACCTTTCACTTCAACCAGCGCACCTCGTGTTAAAGACTTACACAGGTGAATCTGTCGCTGTGAGAGGCATCACTGATGTCACAGTTCAGGTAAACAGACAAACTGAAAAGCTGCCACTCTATGTTGTGAACGGAGACTATGCATCACTACTGGGATGTTCATAGTTGGAGAAAATCACACTGGACTGGCCATCAGTGCATACAATGACACATGGAGACACAGACCTACCTGCCATCTTAAAGAAACATGGAGAAGTCTTTAATGGACAGCTGGGTAGTATGAACGACATTACAGGGAAGCTTAGCATTAAGCCAGACAGCAAACCAACGTTTCTGAAAGCAGGACCTGTACCTTATGCTATCAGACCAAAAGTCAAGGCTGACTTGGAGGCTTTAGTCAAGAACAAAGTACTGGAGCCGGTCAGCATGAGTGAATGCATGAGCAACACCCATCTACCAGTCCTTAACACTAGAACCGCCTGTTCTTTCAGCATATAAGAACCCGCTAGAGAAAGTTACCAGGCGTCCACTTTAGCATATGCATCAGATGCATATCAACCAGCAAGGTGCAAGGTGTGCAAACATGGTTTGTTAAATAAACGCTTGATAAATAGTGCATAAACTATTGTAAAGGATTAATTACATGAAGAAGTATCGCACCATTATGCAGAAGTCACATGCACCATTATCAGTTTCTATCTGGTTTCTATGGGCCATTCATCCATTGACAACAGAATAGCATATTTTAACTGGATGATGTTACTAGTTTCTGCTTAGTTGCCAGAGCAATGCTGCTGCTGGAGTGGTCATGTGATAAATACATATTGCACAGATATTGTTGAAAAAAGTGACATTTGGAAATAGAGCTGCACCTCTTGAATGTTGAGAGTTATTTGATAAAGGTAAGTGTCATAGAAACTGCAGAATATGCTCTTTCAGATACAGCACTATATAGAAATCACAATGTTTTACCTGCATGTGACTCTGAAGGAGGATTTGATAAAGAGATGCTCCTTTCCCTGCATCTGTCAATTACAAGATGCGTCCATCTCTTCATGTACAATTTGACAACTGATAATATTGTCACTCATCAGATTATTGTCAATGTAATCTGGTCTATAGGCTAACTCTTATCATGTGTGAAATGAGTTGAGGTATAGTTCAGGTGTAGTTTTGATGGGCCGGCTGTGAGGCTGACTGGCATCAGTTTGTTTCCCACTCATCAACTTGGATAGATTCAAGGATATTATTCTAAAGGCCTTCTGCAACTCATAGCATGTTTTCATTTCCCACAATACATTTAATTAGTAATAGAATTATAGTAAATAAAACAGTCCCATAAGACCTTATTTTTTACAAAGTAAAACATAAAAGATAAAAGAATATATATATATATATATATATATATATATATATATATATATATATATATATATATATATATATATATATATATATATTAACATTCTATTTATTGGCATTTTATACAATTTAACAATCATCTAAATATGCCAGAGATAACAGCCCTGTTGTTCCTTCCACCTACCCAAACCAGCTCCATGGGATCCCATGGTACCACACCTTTCCCTCCCCAACACAGCTCCATGGGATCCCATGGTCCCACACCTTTCCCTCCCCAACACAGCTCCATGGGATCCCATGGTACCACACCTTTCCCTCCCCAACACAGCTCCATGGGATCCCATGGTCCCACACCTTTCCCTCCCCAACACAGCTCCATGGGATCCCATGGTACCACACCTTTCCCTCCCCAACACAGCTCCATGGGATCCCATGGTCCCACACCTTTCCCTCCCCAACACAGCTCCATGGGATCCCATGGTCCCACACCTTTCCCTCCCCAACACAGCTCCATGGGATCCCATGGTACCACACCTTTCCCTCCCCAACACAGCTCCATGGGATCCCATGGTACCACACCTTTCCCTCCCCAACACAGCTCCATGGGATCCCATGGTCCCACACCTTTCCCTCCCCAACACAGCTCCATGGGATCCCATGGTCCCACACCTTTCCCTCCCCAACACAGCTCCATGGGATCCCATGGTCCCACACCTTTCCCTCCCCAACACAGCTCCATGGGATCCCATGGTCCCACACCTTTCCCTCCCCAACACAGCTCCATGGGATCCCATGGTACCACACCTTTCCCTCCCCAACACAGCTCCATGGGATCCCATGGTACCACACCTTTCCCTCCCCAACACAGCTCCATGGGATCCCATGGTCCCACACCTTTCCCTCCCCAACACAGCTCCATGGGATCCCATGGTCCCACACCTTTCCCTCCCCAACACAGCTCCATGGGATCCCATGGTACCACACCTTTCCCTCCCCAACACAGCTCCATGGGATCCCATGGTACCACACCTTTCCCTCCCCAACACAGCTCCATGGGATCCCATGGTCCCACACCTTTCCCTCCCCAACACAGCTCCATGGGATCCCATGGTACCACACCTTTCCCTCCCCAACACAGCTCCATGGGATCCCATGGTACAACACCTTTCCCTCCCCAACACAGCTCCATGGGATCCCATGGTCCCACACCTTTCCCTCCCCAACACAGCTCCATGGGATCCCATGGTCCCACACCTTTCCCTCCCCAACACAGCTCCATGGGATCCCATGGTACCACACCTTTCCCTCCCCAACACAGCTCCATGGGATCCCATGGTCCCACACCTTTCCCTCCCCAACACAGCTCCATGGGATCCCATGGTCCCACACCTTTCCCTCCCCAACACATGAACACTGTCCTCCCTCCCCTCTACTGGGATTAGCTTCAATGATTAACAACAACAAAGGAAACAGAATGACTCGAAAATAAATGATTCACCGCAGAAACAAATAATCATAATAATAATAATAACAACAATAATAATAATGATAATAATAATAATAATAATAATAATGATAATAATACATTCATTAATATAATAATAAATAAGGTGACGACTCTATAAACTGCTGAACGTCCCCCCAGACATCAGTCAATTCAAAGGGTTTATTACATAAATTGTACAGTGAGGGAAAAAAGTATTTGATCCCCTGCTGATTTTGTACGTTTGCCCACTGACAAAGACATGATCAGTCTATAATTTTAATGGTAGGTTTATTTGAACAGTGAGAGACAGAATAACAACAAAAAAATCCAGAAAAACGCATGTAAAAAATGTTATAAATTGATTTGCATTTTAATGAGGGAAATAAGTATTTGACCCCCTCTCAATCAGAAAGATTTCTGGCTCCCAGGTGTCTTGTATACAGGTAGCGAGCTGAGATTATGAGCACACTCTTAAAGGGAGTGCTCCTAATCTCAGCTTGTTACCTGTATAAAAGACACCTGTCCACAGAAGCAATCAATCAATCAGATTCCAAATTCTCCACCATGGCCAAGACCAAAGAGCTCTCCAAGGATGTCAGGGACAAGATTGTAGACCTACACAAAGCTGGAATGGGCTACAAGACCATCGCCAAGCAGCTTGGTGAGAAGGTGACAACAGTTGGTGCGATTATTCGCAAATGGAAGAAACACAAAAGAACTGTCAATCTCCCTCGGCCTGGGGCTCCAAGCAAGATCTCACCTCGTGGAGTTGCAATGATCATGAGAACGGTGAGGAATCAGCCCAGAACTACACGGGAGGATCTTGTCAATGATCTCAAGGCAGCTGGGACCATAGTCACCAAGAAAACAATTGGTAACACGCTACGCCGTGAAGGACTGAAATCCTGCAGTGCCCGCAAGGTCCCCCTGCTCAAGAAAGCACATATACATGGCCGTCTGAAGTTTGCCAATGAACATCTGAATGATTCAGAGGAGAACTGGGTGAAAGTGTTGTGGTCAGATGAGACCAAAACCGAGCTCTTTGGCATCAACTCAACTCGCCGTGTTTGGAGGAGGAGGAATGCTGCCTATGACCCCAAGAACACCATCCCCACCGTCAAACATGGAGGTGGAAACATTATGCTTTGGGGGGGGTTTCTGCTAAGGGGACAGGACAACTTCACCGCATCAAATCTTGAGTGAGAACCTCCTTCCCTCAGCCAGGGCATTGAAAATGGGTCGTGGATGGGTATTCCAGCATGACAATGACCCAAAACACGGCCAAGGCAACAAAGGAGCGGCTCAATAAGAAGCACATTAAGGTCCTGGAGTGGCCTAGCCAGTCTCCAGATCTTAATCCCATAGAAAATCTGTGGAGGGAGCTGAAGGTTCGAGTTGCCAAACGTCAGCCTCGAAACCTTAATGACTTGGAGAAGATCTGCAAAGAGGAGTGGGACAAAATCCCTCCTGATATGTGTGCAAACCTGGTGGCCAACTACAAGAAACGTCTGACCTCTGTGATTGCCAACAAGGGTTTTGCCACCAAGTACTAAGTCATGTTTTGCAGAGGGGTCAAATACTTATTTCCCGCATTAAAATGCAAATCAATTTATAACATTTTTGACATGTGTTTTTCAGGATTTTTTTGTTGTTATTCTGTCTCTCACTGTTCAAATAAACCTACCATTAAAATTATAGACTGATCATGTCTTTGTCAGTGGGCAAACGTTAAAATCAGCAGGGGATCAAATACTTTTTTCCATCACTGTATATTTTACCGTTTAGAAATGAAAGTACTTTATTATGCAGTTCTCCCATTTGAAAAGTCATAATTATTTAGACAAATTAATTTAGTCCAAAGTTTAGTATTTGGTCCCATATTCCTTACCTGCAGTGATTACATCAAGCTTGTGATTCTACAAACTGGTTGAATACATTTGCAGTTTGTCTTAGTTGTGTTTTGGATGATGTTTTTCCCAATAGAAACTGAATGGTGAATAATGTCCTGTAATTTTGGAGTCACTTCACTTGTATTGTCAGTAAGAATAGAAGATGTTTCTGAACACTTCTACATTCATGTGGATGCTACCATGATTATGAATAATCGTGAATGATGATGAATGAGAAAGTTACAGAGGAACAAGGATCATACCCCCTCTGTTATTGGTAATGGTGAGAGGTTAGCATGTTTTGTTGTAGCCTCTGTAACTTTCTCACTCATTATTATTCATGATTCATTCATGATTTTTCTTAATCATGTCATCATCAGGATTAATTTAGTAGTGTTTAGAAACATGTTATCTACTCACTTAGACAGAAAATTACTCCAGTCATCATCCACCATTCAGTTACTATTGGACAAAACATAACCCAAAACACAACCAAAACAAACTGCAAATGCAACCAACGAGTTTGGGACCAAATACTAAACTTTTGACTACTTTAATACACTATGAGTGAATTTATCAAAATACTTATGACTTCTTCAAATAGGGAGACTAGACACATAAAGTGCTTTCATTTCTAAATGGTGAAACAGATATGTATTATAATACCCTAAATTAAAAGGTGACATTATATACTGTCACCTCATATGAAACATTTGATCTGAAATCCAAAATGCTGGAGTACAGAGCCACATTTGAAATGTTAGCTTCACTGTCAAAATAGATGTGGTGTGGACTGTATACTCAATACAATCTAAATCTGATACCTCACTGTCTACTCAAATATTTGTACTATACATTTTTCTATCTACAAGCAATACTTTGATAATTTGTCATTTCTAATAATGATACATTCATTTATGAATAGATATGGCAGGTTTCAGGACACTGATATATCTGAATATGTTGAAAAAAATATACTGCCACTATTTTCACCACCAAAGAATAGCAGTGTGGTTTTAATATGATTTGATTATTTGCAGGCTGTCAGGCTGTGGAGTCACAGAGGAAGGCTGTGCTTCTCTGGTCTCAGCTCTGAAGTCAAACCCCTCACACCTGAGAGAGCTGGACCTGAGTAACAATGACCTGAAGGATTCAGGAGTGAAGCTGCTCTCTGCTGGACTGGGGAATCCCCACTGTAAACTGGAGACTCTGAGGTCAGTATTCCTGTAGTTGGTCAACAAGTGATAACTGTTCACCAGATCCACATGTGTTTTTTATTTTTATTTATTTATTTTTTTCACCTTTATTTAACCAGGTAAGCCAGTTGAGAACAGGTTCTCATTTACAACTGCGACCTGGCCAAGATAAAGCAAAGTAGTGCAATAAAAACAACACAGAGTTACATATGGGGTAAAAAAAACATAAAGTCAGAAATACAACAGAAAATATATATACAGTGTGTGCAAATGTAGCAAGTTATGGAGGTAAGGCAATAAATAGGCTATAGTGCAGAATAATTACAATAGTATTAACACTGGAATGCTAGATGTGCAAGAGATTATGTGCAAATAGAGATACTGGGGTGCAAAAGAGCAAAATAAATAACAATATAGGGATGAGGTAGTTGGGCGGGCTAATTTCAGATGGGCTGTGTACAGGTGCAGTGATCGGTAAGGTGCTCTGACAACTGATGCTTAAAGTTATTGAGGGAGATAAGTGTCTCCAGCTTCAGTGTTTACCAGGCACACATAGTCCACACCATATGTGTTTGGACAGTGAAGCTTACTGTTTCACATTTGGTGCTATGCTCCAGCATTTTGGATTTGAGATAAAAAGTTTCATATTAGGCGACAGTACAGAATGTCACCTTTTATTTGAGGATATTTTCATACATATCTGTGTTACTGTTTAGAAATGAAAGCACTTTATGTATCTAGTTCTCCCATTTGAAAAAGTCTTAATAATTTGGACATATTCACTTATATTGTATTAAAGTAGTCTTAAGTTTAGTATTTGGTCCCATATTCCTTACCTGCAGTGATTACATCAAGCTTGTGATTCTACAAACTTGTTGAATGCATTTGCAGTTTGTCTTGGTTGTGTTTTGGATGATGTTTTTCCTAATAGAAACTGAATGGTGAATAATGTCCTGTCATTTTGGAGTCATTTCACTTGTATTGTCAGTAAGAATAGAAGATGTTTCTGAACACTTCTACATTCATGTGGATGCTACCATGATTAGGAATAATCGTGAATGTGTATGGCCCTAACCATGAGGTGCCTACATTTTACCAAGACATCTTTTTGAAGTTAACGTGTCCATCATCAGAGATAATAATATCAGGGGATTTTAACTTGGTACTGGACCCTTTCAGTGATACATCTTCCCCTAACAGTATCAACCTAAAATGTTCAAAGCAGACATGAAAGATGTTGGACTTGTAGACGTGTGGAGATTTCACAACCAAAAGGTTAAAGAATACTGTACTCCCCTGTCCATAACAGTTACTCTAGAATCGACTTATTTCTTATTCCTGCAGGCAAGGGATGTTTAACTACTGGGTGTAAGTATTTACCAAAATGTATATTAGATTGTTCTGCCCTGCTGGCTTCATTACCAGTCAGTAAAACACAACCACCCTCAAGAAGGTGGAGGTTTGGCACATACTTACTAAATAATCCCACATTTGTAACATTTCTGAACACTCATATCGACATATTTTTTAGCACCAATAGCAACTCTGCCTCCCACCTAATTTTATGGGAATCTCTCCTTGCATATTTGAGGGGGCACTGGATAAGGTTCTTCCTGACTTGGTTGATATGGACCAAACAGGCTTTGTAAGAAACCGCTCATCTCCTGATAATATCAGAAGATGATTTATTATGATGCATTATGCAGAGAATGACCAAGAACCTGTAGTGGCGGCTTCATTAGATGCGGGAAAAAGCGTTTGACCGCATAGAATGGAACTACCTGTTTGAAGTTTTACAGAGGATGAATATTGGACCTAAGTATGTAGGTCTGATTAGATTACTGTACAAATGACCGGTAGCTCAGATCCTGACCAATGGAAATGTTTCCTCCCAGTTCTCCCGATCACGTGGCACAAGACAGGGTTGCCCCGCTAGTCCTCTCCTTTCTTCTTTGGCTATAGAGCCACTGGCAGAAGCTTCTAGATCTCATCCATCCATCCATGCTGTTCCTGTAGAGCCACTGGCAGAAGCTTCTAGATCTCATCCATCCATCCATGCTGTTCCTATAGAGCCACTGGCAGAAGCTTCTAGATCTCATCCATCCATCCATGGTGTTCCTATAGAGCCACTGGCAGAAGCTTCTAGATCTCATCCATCCATCCATGCTGTTCCTATAGAGCCACTGGCAGAAGCTTCTAGATCTCATCCATCCATCCATGCTGTTCCTATAGGTGGGCGCCAACATCAGGTCTCTCTATATGCTGATGACATTTTGCTTTACCTCACTAAACCAGAAATTTCACTCCGAGCATTAGTTGACGTCCTGAAAGAATATGGGACCTTTTCAGGATATAAAATCAACCTATCGAAGACTATAATTATGCCTTTTAACAGGGCAGCTATGCAGAACCCAATCTTAGAAGCTGTCTCCGCACCACGTGCTCTCACCACTGGTGTCCCCCAGGGCTCAGTTCTAGGCCCTCTCCTATTCTCCCTATACACCAAGTCACTTGGCTCTGTCATATCCTCACATGGCCTCTCCTATCATTGCTACGCTGACGATACACAACTAATCTTCTCCTTTCCCGCTTCTGATAACCAGGTGGCGAATCGCATCTCTGCATGTCTGGCAGACATATCAGTATGGATGACGGATCAGCACCTCAAGCTGAACCCTGGCAAGACGGAGCTGCTCTTCCTCCCGGGGAAGGACTGCCCGTTCCATGATCTTGCCATCACGGTTGACAACTCCGTTGTGTCCTCCTCCCAGAGTGCGAAGAGCCTTGGCGTGACCCTGGACAACACCCTGTCGTTCTCCGCTAACATCAAGGCGGTGACCCGCTCCTGCAGGTTCATGCTCTACAACATTCGGAGAGTACGACCCTGCCTTACACAGGAAGCGGCACAGGTCCTAATCCAGGCACTTGTCATCTCCCGTCTGGATTACTGCAACTCGCTGTTGGCTGGCCTCCCTGCCTGTGCCATTAAACCCCTACAACTCATCCAGAATGCCGCAGCCCGTCTGGTGTTCAACCTTCCTAAGTTCTCTCACGTCACCCCCTCCTCCGCACACTCCACTGGCTTCCAGTTGAAGCTCGCATCCGTTACAAGACCATGGTGCTTGCCTATGGAGCAGTGAGGGGAAAGGCACCTCTGTACCTTCGGGCTCTGATCAGTCCCTACACCCAAACGAGGGCATTGCGTTCATCCACCTCTGGCCTGCTGGCTCCCCTTCCTCTGCAGAAGCATAGTTCCCGCTCAGCCCATTCAAAACTGTTCGCTGCTCTGGCACCCCAATGGTGGAATAAGCTCCCTCACGACGCCAGGACAGTGGAGTCACTCACCACCTTCCGGAGACATTTGAAACCCCACCTCTTTAAGGAATACCTGGGATAGGATCAGTGGCGGCTCCTGAAAAAATTCTCAGGGGGGGGGCAATTTTTCTGATGATTTAGGTGACCTACACACATTTAAAAAAAGATATGTCCAGCAACAACATGAAGACAGGGGCAGCATATAAGTCAATGGCAATGACACAGGTTTGTTGGCAATGACACAGGTCAAACGTTTTCTGTAAGTCTTCACAAGGTTTTCACACACTGTTGCTGGTATTTTGGCCCATTCCTCCACGCAGATCTCCTCTAGAGCAGTGATGTTTTGGGGCTGTCGCTGGGCAACACGGACTTTCAACTCCCTCCAAAGATGTTCTATGGGGTTGAGATCTGGAGACTGGCTAGGCCACTCCAGAACCTTGAAATGCTTCTTACGAAGCCACTCCTTCGTTGCCCGGGCGGTGTGTTTGGGATCATTGTCATGCTGAAAGACCCAGCCACGTTTCATCTTCAATGCCCTTGCTGATGGAAGGAGGTTTTCACTCAAAATCTCACGATACATGGCCCCATTCATTCTTTCCTTTACACGGATCAGTCGTCCTGGTCCCTTTGCAGAAAAACAGCCCCAAAGCATGATGTCTCCACCCCCATGCTTCACAGTAGGTATGGTGTTCTTTGGATGCATCTCAGCATTCTTTGTCCTCCAAACACGACGAGTTGAGTTTTTACCAAAAAGTTCTATTTTGGTTTCATCTGACCATATGACATTCTCCCAATCCTCTTCTGGATCATCTAAATGCACTCTTGCAAACTTCAGACGGTCCTGGACATGTACTGGCTTAAGCAGGGGGACACGTCTGGCACTGCAGGATTTGAGTCCCTGGTGGCGTAGTGTGTTACTGATGGTAGGCTTTGTTACTTTGGTCCCAGCTCTCTGCAGGTCATTCACTAGGTCCCCCCGTGTGGTTCTGGGATTTTTGCTCACCGTTCTTGTGATCATTTTGACCCCACGGGGAGAGATCTTGTGTGGAGCCCCAGATCGAGGGAGATTATCAGTGGTCTTGTATGTCTTCCATTTCCTAATAATTGCTCCCACAGTTGATTTCTTCAAACCAAGCTGCTTACCTATTGCAGATTCAGTCTTCCCAGCCTGGTGCAGGTCTACAATGTTGTTTCTGGTGTCCTTTGACAGCTCTTTGGTCTTGGCCATAGTGGAGTTGGGAGTGTGACTGTTTGAGGTTGTGGAAAGGTGTCTTTTATACTGATAACAAGTTCAAACAGGTGCCATTAATACAGGTAACGAGTGGAGGACAGAGGAGCCTTAAAGAAGAAGTTACTGGTCTGTGAGAGCCAGAAATCTTGCTTGTTTGTAGGTGACCAAATACTTATTTTCCACCATAATTTGCAAATAAATTCATTAAAAATCCTACAATGTGATTTTCTGGAAAAGAAATTCTCAATTTGTCTGTCATAGTTGACGTGTACCTATGATGAAAATTACAGGCCTCTCTCATCTTTTTAAGTGGGAGAACTTGCACAATTGGTGGCTGACTAAATACTTTTTTTCCCCACTGTATTTTGTATGTGTGTAATATTTAGTCAAAGGGTGGAATTGATAGATTAATTATTAATGACTAATTATTACACCCTGAAACTCTGTATAATGTGTTAGAAATGTGTGAGTATAGGACCAGTAAAGGCTATGGCATTGAGCCACTATTTAGCAATGTGAGTAAGAGTTAGGCCAGACAACAAAGACAACTGAGAAACTAAGATAAAGAGGCCTCCCAATTTAGGGAGGGGAGAAACTGTTATGAAAACATGGTGCAGAATATTGTGAGAACGGCAATAACTGAGTAAAGCAGGGAGTAGGATATGTGTGTGTATGTGTGTGTATGTATGTGTGTATGCATGTGTGTATGTGTGTGTGTGTGTGTGTGAACTGAAGGTCAGTAGAGCAGTTTTAGAGTGGAAAACTACAGCCCGCCTACAGAGGGAAGGGATTTCTTTTTGTATGACGTATGAGTATAAAAGATGGACTCTGAAATTGTGATGGCAGAATTCTCAATGAATAAATATCTCTGACTATGCAGACCGGGACTCTGGCCGTTAGTTAAATCCCAAAAGACTTGCAACCTTTTGGGAGACGCACAGAGACACTAAAATAGTTTGTTAAATAATTCACATAACAGATAGTGCCTGTGAGGCCATCAAAGAGGCATGTACACGCGAGAGACTTGCTATAAAGAAGTGTGGGGGCATGCTCTCTCCAAGGAAGCGGGTAATGTAGCGACCTTAATCCAACACCTAGCCACATCATCGAGAGGTTCGGACCTCTTGGCGTAGCGCTTGTTGGGTTCTGACTTCTAAACATGAAATATACTTATTCATGTCACTGAGGGAGAGAGGGGAATGTATAACGTTTCCATTCTGTCAGGATATGTTATTGTTAGCCATCAGGGATCCTATTGGAGGAGAAGAGACACAGTCTGGTACAAGTCAACATGACAGCCGTGAGTTGGGGAGGAGTGAGCAATTTGGGCAGAGGTCAGGTTAGATGAAGTGAGGAAGAACATATATCACTAATCTTCTGGATAGCAACATAGGTTTATTGGCTGTTCAGATGTGGAAGGAGGGGCTCAGCATAGGAGAAAGGGTTAAATACCAGTGCTTGTGTGAATATGTTCTTTGTCTTATGCAGCTGTATGATCCAATGGGTGAATAAACTTGGTTTGAGCTTTACTAAACGTCCCTGAGTTTTACTAGGTTCATTTAGAACCTAACACGCTTAAGGTGTTGGCTTGACAGTTGATGGACCCAGGTTCAAAACCTGTTTGGGGCTTCCCCCTGAATTCACTACAATATATTTGTCTGCCTACGGGCAGGGTGACCCGGATTTTTGACGAAAGGGGCATTACACCGTTGCTGTTTGCAAAAAAACACTACATTGGTGGAAGCAGTGGAATGGTGCCTTGGGAGAAGTGTTCACATTTCATGGGCGGGATCTGTACCCAGGTGTCCCATGGGAAAAACCAGTGTCTTGACCATTAGACCAAGAGGTAATGCCCTCTTGACCTGAGGGTGACACTGATTTTGAAGTTCAAGGCAGGACTACCTCATTACCAGATCATGAGACAGACTCATGTTTTCTCCACTCATGGGATAGTGTAAAAGGAAATTTGCCTAGGAAGCCCATGCTAGAAGTGTTAGGAGGTGGAAGTTAGAGAATTAGTCCAGTAACTGAAAGGTCATTGGTTTGAGTCCTGAGCCAGACAACAAAATGTGGGATTTGATCTGAACTGGCAGATCTGTGACCAACCCCTTCAGAAAGACACATTTCCTTTGTTCCCTGTGACATGTACTAATAAAGTTGTACTGTACTGTGCTGTGCTGCACTTTATTGAACAGAACCTGAGAGTCCAGCATGTCAGGGGATGGGGTGGGGGGTGAGAGCAGCAGTGGGGGATGGGTAGCTAGTCCTTGATTGGCTGTAGATTGGCTGTAGACCACAACTGCCAAGAGAAATTCAATGAAATAATAGAATTATGAAATAGGCTGAATCAAATTGTGTTTACATATGTTTAAGACTCACACTTACCTCAGCCTGTTTCTTCCACTTCATGATCTGGGTATCATTGCCGACCCTCAACCTGTTAACATGTCCTCTAGTGGCATCAGAACATAGGCAGATGGCCATGGAGTTCAGAGTGAACAATATCTTCTCACAGCATCCTCCCCTCCACAGCTCCATCTCCAGGCATGTTGGCACAAACTTCATTTTATTTTTCCTGCTGGTGAACAAGGCCATTGGCAGCACCATCCATGTCCCTCTGTCAAGGAGGTCCTGCTTCTTACGTTGAAAGTCGTCTCTGAAAAGAGGAGACATTAGAAGGTTTCTTCTCTTAGTTTTGTCTTTTGTCTCGGTCAAGGCTTACATGTCAGAGTTGTACTTACTTTACTAATTGACTTGTAGAAACGGTAGAACTATATACAACATGTCAATTGTGAAATGATTGATATTGGACATCTAGTGTGAACATGATATTGGGTTAATCCTCACATTGTGGTGATTTCTCTACCTTTGATGAGGTCTACTTTGAGGTTTCTGGCCTGGGGAAGGGTTGCCCTCTAACAGGTGGTCATCAAAGGTGCCTTCTCCTCTGCCCACGCCAGAGTCTCACTCCAGGAAAAGGTCTGAAAGACCTCTGTCTCCACCGGTTGGGACAAGGGACCATCTTTTTCCTGCACTAACTCCTTTCTCTGAAAGTACATAGAAATCACACAAACCTATGATCCTACATTGTAGATATATGGTATGGTATGGCATATCAACTGACTTATAATCTCAAGTCTAAAAAACAATCACTCTTATCACATACTTCTACTACCTTACCTCTTGATGATGACCTCTTTGTACTTCTTCACGTGTGACCTCATAAACAAAGCATGGAGGTATTGATGGCAATCCAGGTAATATCTGGCCCTGGCAAGGGGACCAGACCCATAGACTGGAGGTGTCCTCTTCACCTCGGGGACAGGGGACTTTGTTGGTCTTCCAGACAATGACACATTCTTCACCTTAGCTGGTATAACAGCCAATCTCACCTTCTTCACCTTAGCTGGTGTTCCAGTCAATCGCACCTTCTTCACCTTAGCTGGTGTAACAGCCAATCTCACCTTCTCCACCTTAGCTGGTGTAACAGACAATCTCACCTTCTCCACCTTAGCTGGTGTAACAGCCAATCTCACCTTCTTCACCTTTCCTGGTGTTCCAGCCAATCTCACCTTCTTCACCTTAGCTGGTGTAACAGACAATCTCACCTTCACCACCTTAGCTGGTGTAACAGCCAATCTCACCTTCTCCACCTTAGCTGGTGTAACAGCAAATCTCACCTTCTTCAATTTAGCTGGTGTAACAGCCAATCTCACCTTCTCCACCTTAGCTGGTGTAACAGCCAATCTCACCTTCTTCACCTTAGCTGGTGTAACAGACAATCTCACCTTCTTCACCTTAGTTGGTGTAACAGCCAATCTCACCTTCTTCACATTAGGTGTGTGTGTGTGTGTCTATATAGTAAATGCTATATATATTATATGGTTATATATTGATCATTATATAAATGACATATATATATATATATATAAAATATATTGTGTAAAACTAGCAGTGTAAATGTTATAGAATTAGAGTTTACTGAAAATAATAAGTAATTAAGTGAATAATGGAACAAATGTAGTGAATGTGTCTGTTTGGAAATGAAACCTAGGCTATACAATTATTGTAATATGTAAAATAAACATATCTTTCTATGATTTATCTTTCCTGGTTGTTATTTCTCAGTATCTCTGGACTTAAAATGTGCCAAGTCAATAAAGTTAGGCGTCACATTTTGTGGTTCCTGACGCCTGTAATGATCTGCGAAATATTGATTGGTTGACACCCCATATGTAGTGTCACGGATTCCCCCGGTACCGCTGCTCATTCCGTTCACCAGCTCCGGAGGTCTACGTCACCGGCTTTCTAGGCGCCACTGACATGGATCATTACCACCAACCCCCGGACTGTCTTGTCTCATTACCACACCTGGTTCCCATTCCCCCTGATTAGTATGTGTATATATGTCCCCTCTGTTCCCCATTGTCCTTGTCCATTATTGTCCCCATGTCCGTTGGTCTCCTGAGTACCGTGTATTGTGCTCTTGTTATTACGGGTCTCATCCCGTGTATTATTTAGAGGTTTACACCTCTCTCCTTTGTTTGGGTTACAGCCCTGTGTTATATATAAATATATATATATATACGTGTTTGGGTTACAGCCCTGTGTTATATATATATATATATATACTTGTTTGGGTTACAGCCCTGTGTTATATATATATATATATATATATCAATATATACGTGTTTGGGTTACAGCCCTGTGTTATATATATATATACGTGTTTGTTTTGGGCTTCGTCCCCGTCGTTGTTCATGACGTACCTTGTGTTGGGGGGAGAAAATAAAACCCCTATTACCTATTCCTGCGCCTGTCTTCAAATCCTTATACAACGTGACATGTAGATTGTGTGATTTGATTGGATAACGAGTATTTTGAGACCTAGGCCTAAGTCATTGGATATTCAATTGACACATGCTCATTCGCGCTGAGTTTCCACCTTCAAGAAACAGAAAGGAGCGGAAAGTCTGGGTTTTATTTGATGAACGTTTATTGAAAAAGTCTGGTTTTCAGAAGA